>NW_026558399.1:0-212481 GCF_026930045.1 Uloborus diversus
TTCAGTCAGTCAGTCAGTCCAGTCCAGTCTCAGTCAGTCAGTCAGTCAGTCTCGGTCAGTCAGTCAGTCAGTCAGTCATTCAGTCAGTCAGTCAGTCAGGCAGTCAGTCAGTCGGTCAGCCTTATTCAGTCAGTCTGTCAGTCAGTCAGTCAGTCAGCCTTATTCAGTCAGTCTGTCAGTCATCCTTATTCAGTCAGTCTGTCAGTCAGTAAGTCGGTCAGTCCTGTCCAGTCAGTTAGTCAGTCAAGCAGTCAGTCAGGTAGTCAAGCAGTCAGTCAGTCAGTGTCAGTCAGTCATTTAGTCATTCAGTCAGTCAGTGAAATAGCCAGTCAGAGAGTCAAGCAGTCAGTCCAGTCAGTCTCAGTCAGTTAGTCAGTCAGTCAGTCAGTCAGTCAGTCAGTCCAGTCTCAGTCAGTCAGGCAGTTAGTCAGTCAGTCTCGGTCAGTCAGTGAGTTAGTCAGTCAGTATCAGTCAGTCAGTGAGTCAGTCTGTCAGTCAGGCAGTATCAGTCAGGCAGTAAGACTCCGCTCGACAGAACTCCGATAGCCTAATGGCTAGACCGCTGGTCTTCCAAGCGAGTGGCCTGGGTTCGAGTCCCAGCCGGAGCGAATATCTTCAATGTATATATTTCTTTTCTAATTTGAAAATTCTTTTTTTTTTTTCAATTTCTTTCCTTTGCAATTATTGATTATTTATGTAGGGAAGAAAATTCTGAGTCAGTTTAATTTTTCGACACGAAGATTTCAAAGTGTTTAAATAAACAATTACCAAGGTGCATTTTTTGTTTTTATTATATTTAAAACTCCCACCGACAGAGCTCCCATAGACTAATGGCTAGAGTGTTATGCTTCCAAGCGAGTGGCCCTGGGTTCGAGTCCCAGCCTGAACGAAAATCTTCAATGTATACTTTTAGTTTCTAATTTGAAATTTCTTCTTCTTTTTTTTTTAATTTTTCTCTTTTGCGAATATTGATTATTTATGTAGGGAGAAAAATTCTGAGTCAGTTTAATTATTCGACCTGTAAATTTCAAAGTGTTTGAATCAATAATTACCAAGGTGCATTTTTTGTTTTTATTATATTTAAGACTTCCATCGACAGAGCTCCGATAGCCTAATGACAAGACCGTTGGGTTCCTAGCGCGTGGTACTGGGTTCGAGTCCCGGCCGGAAAGGAAATCTTAAATGCAAATATTTTTTTCTAATTTTATAATTCTTTTTTTTTTATTTTCCCTTTTGCGAAGTCAGTCAGTCAGTCTGACAGTCAATCAGTCAAGCACTCAGTCATTCAGTCTCAGTCAGTCAGTCCAGTCAGTCAGTCACTCAGTCAGTCAGTTAGTCCTTCAGCCAGTCAGTCAAGCAGTCAGTCATTTAGTCTCAGTCAGTCAGTCATTCAGTCAGTCAGTCAGTCAGGCAGTCAGTCAGTCCAGTCCAGTCTCAGTCAGTCATTCAGTCAGTCAGTCAGTCAGGCAGTCAGTCAGTCGGTCAGCCTTATTCAGTCAGTCTGTCAGTCAGTCAGTCAGTCAGCCTTATTCAGTCAGTCTGTCAGTCATCCTTATTCAGTCAGTCTGTCAGTCAGTAAGTCGGTCAGTCCTGTCCAGTCAGTTAGTCAGTCAAGCAGTCAGTCAGGTAGTCAAGCAGTCAGTCAGTCAGTGTCAGTCAGTCATTTAGTCATTCAGTCAGTCAGTGAAATAGCCAGTCAGAGAGTCAAGCAGTCAGTCAGTCAGTCTCAGTCAGTCAGTTAGTCAGTCAGTCAGTCAGTCAGTCAGTCAGTCCAGTCTCAGTCAGTCAGGCAGTTAGTCAGTCAGTCTCGGTCAGTCAGTGAGTCAGTCAGTCAGTATCAGTCAGTCAGTGAGTCAGTCTGTCAGTCAGGCAGTATCAGTCAGGCAGTAAGACTCCGCTCGACAGAACTCCGATAGCCTAATGGCTAGACCGCTGGTCTTCCAAGCGAGTGACCTGGGTTCGAGTCCCAGCCGGAGCGAATATCTTCAATGTATATATTTCTTTTCTAATTTGAAAATTCTTTTTTTTTTCAATTTCTTTCCTTTGCAATTATTGATTATTTATGTAGGGAAGAAAATTCTGAGTCAGTTTAATTTTTCGACACGAAGATTTCAAAGTGTTTAAATAAACAATTACCAAGGTGCATTTTTTGTTTTTATTATATTTAAAACTCCCACCGACGGAGCTCCCATAGACTAATGGTTAGAGTGTTATGCTTCCAAGCGAGTGGCCCTGGGTTCGAGTCCCAGCCTGAACGAAAATCTTCAATGTATACTTTTAGTTTCTAATTTGAAATTTCTTCTTCTTTTTTTTTTAATTTTTCTCTTTTGCGAATATTGATTATTTATGTAGGGAGAAAAATTCTGAGTCAGTTTAATTATTCGACCTTAAATTTCAAAGTGTTTGAATCAATAATTACCAAGGTGCATTTTTTGTTTTTATTATATTTAAGACTTCCATCGACAGAGCTCCGATAGCCTAATGGCTAGACCGTTGGGTTCCTAGCGCGTGGTACTGGGTTCGAGTCCCGGCCGGAAAGGAAATCTTAAATGCAAATATTTTTTTCTAATTTTATAATTCTTTTTTTTTTATTTTTCCCTTTTGCGAAGTCAGTCAGTCAGTCTGACAGTCAATCAGTCAAGCACTCAGTCATTCAGTCTCAGTCAGTCAGTCCAGTCAGTCAGTCAGTCAGTTAGTCCTTCAGCCAGTCAGTCAAGCAGTCAGTCATTTAGTCTCAGTCAGTCAGTCATTCAGTCAGTCAGTCAGTCAGGCAGTCAGTCAGTCAGTCAGTCGGTCAGTCCTGTGCAGTCAGTTAGTCACTAAAGCAGTCTGTCAGTCTCAGTCAGTCAGTCAGTCAGTCAGTCCAGTCCAGTCTCAGTCAGTCAGTCAGTCAGTCTCGGTCAGTCAGTCAGTCAGTCATTCAGTCAGTCAGTCATTCAGTCAGTCAGTCAGTCAGGCAGTCAGTCAGTCTGTCAGCCTTATTCAGTCAGTCTGTCAGTCAGTCAGTCAGTCAGCCTTATTCAGTCAGTCTGTCAGTCATCCTTATTCAGTCAGTCTGTCAGTCAGTCAGTCGGTCAGTCCTGTCCAGTCAGTTAGTCAGTCAAGCAGTCAGTCAGGTAGTCAAGCAGTCAGTCAGTCAGTGTCAATCAGTCATTTAGTCATTCAGTCAGTCAGTGAAATAGCCAGTCAGAGAGTCAAGCAGTCAGTCAGTCAGTCTCAGTCAGTCAGTTAGTCAGTCAGTCAGTCAGTCAGTCCAGTCTCAGTCAGTCAGGCAGTTAGTCAGTCAGTCTCGGTCAGTCAGTGAGTCAGTCAGTCAGTATCAGTCAGTCAGTGAGTCAGTCTGTCAGTCAGGCAGTATCAGTCAGGCAGTAAGACTCCGCTCGACAGAACTCCGATAGCCTAATGGCTAGACCGCTGGTCTTCCAAGCGAGTGGCCTGGGTTCGAGTCCCAGCCGGAGCGAATATCTTCAATGTATATATTTCTTTTCTAATTTGAAAATTCTTTTTTTTTTTCAATTTCTTTCCTTTGCAATTATTGATTATTTATGTAGGGAAGAAAATTCTGAGTCAGTTTAATTTTTCGACACGAAGATTTCAAAGTGTTTAAATAAACAATTACCAAGGTGCATTTTTTGTTTTTATTATATTTAAAACTCCCACCGACAGAGCTCCCATAGACTAATGGCTAGAGTGTTAGGCTTCCAAGCGAGTGGCCCTGGGTTCGAGTCCCAGCCTGAACGAAAATCTTCAATGTATACTTTTAGTTTCTAATTTGAAATTTCTTCTTCTTTTTTTTTTAATTTTTCTCTTTTGCGAATATTGATTATTTATGTAGGGAGAAAAATTCTGAGTCAGTTTAATTATTCGACCTGTAAATTTCAAAGTGTTTGAATCAATAATTACCAAGGTGCATTTTTTGTTTTTATTATATTTAAGACTTCCATCGACAGAGCTCCGATAGCCTAATGGCTAGACCGTTGGGTTCCTAGCGCGTGGTACTGGGTTCGAGTCCCGGCCGGAAAGGAAATCTTAAATGCAAATATTTTTTTCTAATTTTATAATTCTTTTTTTTTTATTTTTCCCTTTTGCGAAGTCAGTCAGTCAGTCTGACAGTCAATCAGTCAAGCACTCAGTCATTCAGTCTCAGTCAGTCAGTCCAGTCAGTCAGTCACTCAGTCAGTCAGTTAGTCCTTCAGCCAGTCAGTCAAGCAGTCAGTCATTTAGTCTCAGTCAGTCAGTCATTCAGTCAGTCAGTCAGTCAGGCAGTCAGTCAGTCAGTCAGTCGGTGAGTCCTGTGCAGTCAGTTAGTCACTAAAGCAGTCAGTTAGTCTCAGTCAGTCAGTCAGTCAGTCAGTCCAGTCCAGTCTCAGACAGTCAGTCAGTCAGTCTCGGTCAGTCAGTCAGTCAGTCATTCAGGCAGTCAGTCAGTCGGTCAGCCTTATTCAGTCAGTCTGTCAGTCAGTCAGTCAGTCAGCCTTATTCAGTCAGTCTGTCAGTCATCCTTATTCAGTCAGTCTGTCAGTCAGTCAGTCGGTCAGTCCTGTCCAGTCAGTTAGTCAGTCAAGCAGTCAGTCAGGTAGTCAAGCAGTCAGTCAGTCAGTGTCAGTCAGTCATTTAGTCATTCAGTCAGTCAGTGAAATAGCCAGTCAGAGAGTCAAGCAGTCAGTCAGTCAGTCTCAGTCAGTCAGTTAGTCATTCAGTCAGTCAGTGAAATAGCCAGTCAGAGAGTCAAGCAGTCAGTCAGTCAGTCTCAGTCAGTCAGTTAGTCAGTCAGTCAGTCAGTCAGTCAGTCAGTCCAGTCTCAGTCAGTCAAGCAGTTAGTCAGTCAGTCTCGGTCAGTCAGTGAGTCAGTCAGTCAGTATCAGTCAGTCAGTGAGTCAGTCTGTCAGTCAGGCAGTATCAGTCAGGCAGTAAGACTCCGCTCGACAGAACTCCGATAGCCTAATGGGTAGACCGCTGGTCTTCCAAGCGAGTGGCCTGGGTTCGAGTCCCAGCACGAGCGAATATCTTCAATGTATATATTTCTTTTCTAATTTGAAAATTCTTTTTTTTTTCAATTTCTTTCTTTTGCAATTATTGATTATTTATGTAGGGAAGAAAATTCTGAGTCAGTTTAATTTTTCGACACGAAGATTTCAAAGTGTTTAAATAAACAATTACCAAGGTGCATTTTTTGTTTTTATTATATTTAAAACTCCCACCGACAGAGCTCCCATAGACTAATGGCTAGAGTGTTATGCTTCCAAGCGAGTGGCCCTGGGTTCGAGTCCCAGCCTGAACGAAAATCTTCAATGTATACTTTGAGTTTCTAATTTGAAATTTCTTCTTCTTTTTTTTTAATTTTTCTCTTTTGCGAATATTGATTATTTATGTAGGGAGAAAAATTCTGAGTTAGTTTAATTATTCGACCTGTAAATTTCAAAGTGTTTGAATCAATAATTACCAAGGTGCATTTTTTGTTTTTATTATATTTAAGACTTCCATCGACAGAGCTCCGATAGCCTAATGGCTAGACCGTTGGGTTCCTAGCGCGTGGTACTGGGTTCGAGTCCCGGCCGAAAAGGAAATCTTAAATGCAAATATTTTTTTCTAATTTTATAATTCTTTTTTTTTATTTTTCCCTTTTGCGAAGTCAGTCAGTCAGTCTGACAGTCAATCAGTCAAGCACTCAGTCATTCAGTCTCAGTCAGTCAGTCCAGTCAGTCAGTCACTCAGTCAGTCAGTTAGTGCTTCAGCCAGTCAGTCAAGCAGTCAGTCATTTAGTGTCAGTCAGTCAGTCATTCAGTCAGTCAGTCAGTCAAGCAGTCAGTCAGTCAGTCAGTCGGTCAGTCCTGTGCAGTCAGTTAGTCACTAAAGCAGTCAGTCAGTCTCAGTCAGTCAGTCAGTCAGTCAGTCCAGTCCAGTCTCAGTCAGTCAGTCAGTCAGTCTCGGTCAGTCAGTCAGTCAGTCATTCAGTCAGTCAGGCAGTTAGTCAGTCGGTCAGCCTTATTCAGTCAGTCTGTCAGTCAGTCAGTCAGTCAGCCTTATTCAGTCAGTCTGTCAGTCATCCTTATTCAGTCAGTCTGTCAGTCAGTCAGTCGGTCAGTCCTGTCCAGTCAGTTAGTCAGTCAAGCAGTCAGTCAGGTAGTCAAGCAGTCAGTCAGTCAGTGTCAGTCAGTCATTTAGTCATTCAGTCAGTCAGTGAAATAGCCAGTCAGAGAGTCAAGCAGTCAGTCAGTCAGACTCAGTCAGTCAGTTAGTCAGTCAGTCAGTCAGTCAGTCAGTCAGTCCAGTCTCAGTCAGTCAGGCAGTTAGTCAGTCAGTCTCGGTCAGTCAGTGAGTCAGTCAGTCAGTATCAGTCAGTCAGTGAGTCAGTCTGTCAGTCAGGCAGTATCAGTCAGGCAGTAAGACTCCGCTTGACAGAACTCCGATAGCCTAATGGCTAGACCGCTGGTCTTCCAAGCGAGTGGCCTGGGTTCGAGTCCCAGCCGGAGCGAATATCTTCAATGTATATATTTCTTTTCTAATTTGAAAATTCTTTTTTTTTCAATTTCTTTCCTTTGCAATTATTGATTATTTATGTAGGGAAGAAAATTCTGAGTCAGTTTAATTTTTCGACACGAAGATTTCAAAGTGTTTAAATAAACAATTACCAAGGTGCATTTTTTGTTTTTATTATATTTAAAACTCCCACCGACAAAGCTCCCATAGACTAATGGCTAGAGTGTTAGGCTTCCAAGCGAGTGGCCCTGGGTTCGAGTCCCAGCCTGAACGAAAATCTTCAATGTATACTTTTAGTTTCTAATTTGAAATTTCTTCTTCTTTTTTTTTTTAATTTTTCTCTTTTGCGAATATTGATTATTTATGTAGGGAGAAAAATTCTGAGTCAGTTTAATTATTCGACCTGTAAATTTCAAAGTGTTTGAATCAATAATTACCAAGGTGCATTTTTTGTTTTTATTATATTTAAGACTTCCATCGACAGAGCTCCGATAGCCTAATGGCTAGACCGTTGTGTTCCAAGCGCGTGGTACTGGGTTCGAGTCCCGGCCGGAACGAAAATCTTCCATGTATATATTTCTCTTCTAATTTGAAGATTCTTTTTTTTTCAATTTCTTTCTTTTGAAAATATGGATTATTTATGTACGGAAGAAAATTCTGAGTCAGTTTAATCATTCGACCTTTAGATTTCAAAGATTTTAGATCAATAATTACTAAGGTGCATTTTTTGTTTTTATTATAATTAAGACACCGATCAACAGAGATCCGATAGTATATTGGCGAGAGCGTTGGGCTTCCATGAGTGTCGCCCTGGGTTCAAATCCCAGCCGGAAAGGAAATCTTAAATGCAAATATTTTTTTCTAATTTTATAATTCTTTTTTTTTTATTTTTCCCTTTTGCGAAGTCAGTCAGTCAGTCTGACAGTCAATCAGTCAAGCACTCAGTCATTCAGTCTCAGTCAGTCAGTCCAGTCAGTCAGTCACTCAGTCAGTCAGTTAGTCCTTCAGCCAGTCAGTCAAGCAGTCAGTCATTTAGTCTCAGTCAGTCAGTCATTCAGTCAGTCAGTCAGTCAGGCAGTCAGTCAGTCAGTCAGTCGGTCAGTCCTGTGCAGTCAGTTAGTCACTAAAGCAGTCAGTCAGTCTCAGTCAGTCAGTCAGTCAGTCAGTCCAGTCCAGTTTCAGTCAGTCAGTCAGTCAGTCTCGGTCAGTCAGTCAGTCAATCATTCAGTCAGTCAGTCAGGCAGTCAGTCAGTCGGTCAGCCTTATTCAGTCAGTCTGTCAGTCAGTCAGTCAGCCTTATTCAGTCAGTCTGTCAGTCATCCTTATTCAGTCAGTCTGTCAGTCAGTCAGTCAGTCAGCCTTATTCAGTCAGTCTGTCAGTCATCCTTATTCAGTCAGTCTGTCAGTCAGTCAGTCGGTCAGTCCTGTCCAGTCAGTTAGTCAGTCAAGCAGTCAGTCAGGTATTCAAGCAGTCAGTCAGTCAGTGTCAGTCAGTCATTTAGTCATTCAGTCAGTCAGTGAAATAGCCAGTCAGAGAGTCAAGCAGTCAGTCAGTCAGTCTCAGTCAGTCAGTTAGTCAGTCAGTCAGTCAGTCAGTCAGTCAGTCCAGTCTCAGTCAGTCAGGCAGTTAGTCAGTCAGTCTCGGTCAGTCAGTGAGTCAGTCAGTCAGTATCAGTCAGTCAGTGAGTCAGTCTGTCAGTCAGGCAGTATCAGTCAGGCAGTAAGACTCCGCTCGACAGAACTCCGATAGCCTAATGGGTAGACCGCTGGTCTTCCAAGCGAGTGGCCTGGGTTCGAGTCCCAGCCGGAGCGAATATCTTCAATGTATATATTTCTTTTCTAATTTGAAAATTCTTTTTTTTTCAATTTCTTTCCTTTGCAATTATTGATTATTTATGTAGGGAAGAAAATTCTGAGTCAGTTTAATTTTTCGACACGAAGATTTCAAAGTGTTTAAATAAACAATTACTAAGGTGCATTTTTTGTTTTTATTATATTTAAAACTCCCTCCGACAGAGCTCCCATAGACTAATGGCTAGAGTGTTAGGCTTCCAAGCGAGTGGCCCTGGGTTCGAGTCCCAGCCTGAACGAAAATCTTCAATGTATACTTTTAGTTTCTAATTTGAAATTTCTTCTTCTTTTTTTTTAATTTTTCTCTTTTGCGAATATTGATTATTTATGTAGGGAGAAAAATTCTGAGTCAGTTTAATTATTCGACCTGTAAATTTCAAAGTGTTTGAATCAATAATTACCAAGGTGCATTTTTTGTTTTTATTATATTTAAGACTTCCATCGACAGAGCTCCGATAGCCTAATGGCTAGACCGTTGGGTTCCAAGCGCGTGGTACTGGGTTCGAGTCCCGGCCGGAACGAAAATCTTCCATGTATATATTTCTCTTCTAATTTGAAGATTCTTTTTTTTTCAATTTCTTTCTTTTGCAAATATGGATTATTTATGTACGGAAGAAAATTCTGAGTCAGTTTAATCATTCGACCTTTAGATTTCAAAGATTTTAGATCAATAATTACTAAGGTGCATTTTTTGTTTTTATTATAATTAAGACACCGATCAACAGAGATCCGATAGTATATTGGCGAGAGCGTTGGGCTTCCATGAGTGTCGCCCTGGGTTCAAATCCCAGCCGGAAAGGAAATCTTAAATGCAAATATTTTTTTCTAATTTTATAATTCTTTTTTTTTATTTTTCCCTTTTGCGAAGTCAGTCAGTCAGTCTGACAGTCAATCAGTCAAGTACTCAGTCATTCAGTCTCAGTCAGTCAGTCCAGTCAGTCAGTCACTCAGTCAGTCAGTTAGTCCTTCAGCCAGTCAGTCAAGCAGTCAGTCATTTAGTCTCAGTCAGTCAGTCATTCAGTCAGTCAGTCAGGCAGTCAGTCAGTCAGTCAGTCGGTCAGTCCTGTGCAGTCAGTTAGTCACTAAAGTAGTCAGTCAGTCTCAGTCAGTCAGTCAGTCAGTCAGTCCAGTCCAGTCTCAGTCAGTCAGTCAGTCAGTCTCGGTCAGTCAGTCAGTCAGTCATTCAGTCAGTCAGTCAGTCAGGCAGTCAGTCAGTCGGTCAGCCTTATTCAGTCAGTCAGTCAGCCTTATTCAGTCAGTCTGTCAGTCAGTCAGTCAGTCAGTCAGCCTTATTCAGTCAGTCTGTCAGTCATCCTTATTCAGTCAGTCTGTCAGTCAGTCAGTCGGTCAGTCCTGTCCAGTCAGTTAGTCAGTCAAGCAGTCAGTCAGGTAGTCAAGCAGTCAGTCAGTCAGTGTCAGTCAGTCATTTAGTCATTCAGTCCGTCAGTGAAATAGCCAGTCAGAGAGTCAAGCAGTCAGTCAGTCCAGTCTCAGTCAGTCAGGCAGTTAGTCAGTCAGTCTCGGTCAGTCAGTGAGTCAGTCAGTCAGTATCAGTCAGTCAGTGAGTCAGTCTGTCAGTCAGGCAGTATCAGTCAGGCAGTAAGACTCCGCTCGACAGAACTCCGGTAGCCTAATGGGTAGACCGCTGGGCTTCCAAGCGAGTGGCCTGGGTTCGAGTCCCAGCCGGAGCGAATATCTTCAATGTATATATTTCTTTTCTAATTTGAAAATTCTTTTTTTTTTCAATTTCTTTCCTTTGCAATTATTGATTATTTATGTAGGGAAGAAAATTCTGAGTCAGTTTAATTTTTCGACACGAAGATTTCAAAGTGTTTAAATAAACAATTACCAAGGTGCATTTTTTGTTTTTATTATATTTAAAACTCCCACCGACAGAGCTCCCATAGACTAATGGCTAGAGTGTTAGGCTTCCAAGCGAGTGGCCCTGGGTTCGAGTCCCAGCCTGAACGAAAATCTTCAATGTATACTTTTAGTTTCTAATTTGAAATTTCTTCTTCTTTTTTTTTTTAATTTTTCTCTTTTGCGAATATTGATTATTTATGTAGGGAGAAAAATTCTGAGTCAGTTTAATTATTCGACCTGTAAATTTCAAAGTGTTTGAATCAATAATTACCAAGGTGCATTTTTTGTTTTTATTATATTTAAGACTTCCATCGACAGAGCTCCGATAGCCTAATGGCTAGACCGTTGGGTTCCTTGCGCGTGGTACTGGGTTCGAGTCCCGGCCGGAAAGGAAATCTTAAATGCAAATATTTTTTTCTAATTTTATAATTCTTTTTTTTTTTATTTTTCCCTTTTGCGAAGTCAGTCAGTCAGTCTGACAGTCAATCAGTCAAGCACTCAGTCATTCAGTCTCAGTCAGTCAGTCCAGTCAGTCAGTCACTCAGTCAGTCAGTTAGTCCTTCAGCCAGTCAGTCAAGCAGTCAGTCATTTAGTCTCAGTCAGTCAGTCATTCAGTCAGTCAGTCAGTCAGGCAGTCAGTCAGTCAGTCAGTCGGTCAGTCCTGTGCAGTCAGTTAGTCACTAAAGCAGTCAGTCAGTCTCAGTCAGTCAGTCAGTCAGTCAGTCCAGTCCAGTCTCAGTCAGTCAGTCAGTCAGTCTCGGTCAGTCAGTCAGTCAGTCATTCAGTCAGTCAGTCAGTCAGGCAGTCAGTCAGTCGGTCAGCCTTATTCAGTCAGTCTGTCAGTCAGTCAGTCAGTCAGCCTTATTCAGTCAGTCTGTCAGTCAGTCAGTCGGTCAGTCCTGTCCAGTCAGTTAGTCAGTCAAGCAGTCAGTCAGGTAGTCAAGCAGTCAGTCAGTCAGTGTCAGTCAGTCATTTAGTCATTCAGTCAGTCAGTGAAATAGCCAGTCAGAGAGTCAAGCAGTCAGTCAGTCAGTCTCAGTCAGTCAGTTAGTCAGTCAGTCAGTCAGTCAGTCAGTCAGTCCAGTCTCAGTCAGTCAGGCAGTTAGTCAGTCAGTCTCGGTCAGTCAGTGAGTCAGTCAGTCAGTATCAGTCAGTCAGTGAGTCAGTCTGTCAGTCAGGCAGTATCAGTCAGGCAGTAAGACTCCGCTCGACAGAACTCCGATAGCCTAATGGCTAGACCGCTGGTCTTCCAAGCGAGTGGCCTGGGTTCGAGTCCCAGCCGGAGCGAATATCTTCAATGTATATATTTCTTTTCTAATTTGAAAATTCTTTTCTTTTTTCAATTTCTTTCCTTTGCAATTATTGATTATTTATGTAGGGAAGAAAATTCTGAGTCAGTTTAATTTTTCGACACGAAGATTTCAAAGTGTTTAAATAAACAATTACCAAGGTGCATTTTTTGTTTTTATTATATTTAAAACTCCCACCGACAGAGCTCCCATAGACTAATGGCTAGAGTGTTAGGCTTCCAAGCGAGTGGCCCTGGGTTCGAGTCCCAGCTTGAACGAAAATCTTCAATGTATACTTTTAGTTTCTAATTTGAAATTTCCTCTTCTTTTTTTTTTTAATTTTTCTCTTTTGCGAATATTGATTATTTATGTAGGGAGAAAAATTCTGAGTCAGTTTAATTATTCGACCTGTAAATTTCAAAGTGTTTGAATCAATAATTACCAAGGTGCATTTTTTGTTTTTATTATATTTAAGACTTCCATCGACAGAGCTCCGATAGCCTAATGGCTAGACCGTTGGGTTCCAAGCGCGTGGTACTGGGTTCGAGTCCCGGCCGGAACGAAAATCTTCCATGTATATATTTCTCTTCTAATTTGAAGATTCTTTTTTTTTTTCAATTTCTTTCTTTTGCAAATATGGATTATTTATGTACGGAAGAAAATTCTGAGTCAGTTTAATCATTCGACCTTTAGATTTCAAAGATTTTAGATCAATAATTACTAAGGTGCATTTTTTGTTTTTATTATAATTAAGACACCGATCAACAGAGATCCGATAGTATATTGGCGAGAGCGTTGGGCTTCCATGAGTGTCGCCCTGGGTTCAAATCCCAGCCGGAAAGGAAATCTTAAATGCAAATATTTTTTTCTAATTTTATAATTCTTTTTTTTTTATTTTTCCCTTTTGCGAAGTCAGTCAGTCAGTCTGACAGTCAATCAGTCAAGCACTCAGTCATTTAGTCTCAGTCAGTCAGTCCAGTCAGTCAGTCACTCAGTCAGTCAGTTAGTCCTTCAGCCAGTCAGTCAAGCAGTCAGTCATTTAGTCTCAGTCAGTCAGTCATTCAGTCAGTCAGTCAGTCAGGCAGTCAGTCAGTCAGTCAGTCGGTCAGTCCTGTGCAGTCAGTTAGTCACTAAAGCAGTCAGTCAGTCTCAGTCAGTCAGTCAGTCAGTCAGTCCAGTCCAGTCTCAGTCAGTCAGTCAGTCAGTCTCGGTCAGTCAGTCAGTCAGTCATTCAGTCAGTCAGTCAGTCAGGCAGTCAGTCAGTCGGTCAGCCTTATTCAGTCAGTCTGTCAGTCAGTCAGTCAGTCAGCCTTATTCAGTCAGTCTGTCAGTCATCCTTATTCAGTCAGTCTGTCAGTCAGTCAGTCGGTCAGTCCTGTCCAGTCAGTTAGTCAGTCAAGCAGTCAGTCAGGTAGTCAAGCAGTCAGTCAGTCAGTGTCAGTCAGTCATTTAGTCATTCAGTCAGTCAGTGAAATAGCCAGTCAGAGAGTCAAGCAGTCAGTCAGTCAGTCTCAGTCAGTCAGTTAGTCAGTCAGTCAGTCAGTCAGTCAGTCCAGTCCAGTCTCAGTCAGTCAGGCAGTTAGTCAGTTAGTCTCGGTCAGTCAGTGAGTCAGTCAGTCAGTATCAGTCAGTCAGTGAGTCAGTCTGTCAGTCAGGCAGTATCAGTCAGGCAGTAAGACTCCGCTCGACAGAACTCCGATAGCCTAATGGCTAGACCGCTGGTCTTCCAAGCGAGTGGCCTGGGTTCGAGTCCCAGCCGGAGCGAATATCTTCAATGTATATATTTCTTTTCTAATTTGAAAATTCTTTTTTTTTTCAATTTCTTTCCTTTGCAATTATTGATTATTTATGTAGGGAAGAAAATTCTGAGTCAGTTTAATTTTTCGACACGAAGATTTCAAAGTGTTTAAATAAACAATTACCAAGGTGCATTTTTTGTTTTTATTATATTTAAAACTCCCACCGACAGAGCTCCCATAGACTAATGGCTAGAGTGTTAGGCTTCCAAGCGAGTGGCCCTGGGTTCGAGTCCCAGCTTGAACGAAAATCTTCAATGTATACTTTTAGTTTCTAATTTGAAATTTCCTCTTCTTTTTTTCTTTTTTAATTTTTCTCTTTTGCGAATATTGATTATTTATGTAGGGAGAAAAATTCTGAGTCAGTTTAATTATTCGACCTGTAAATTTCAAAGTGTTTGAATCAATAATTACCAAGGTGCATTTTTTGTTTTTATTATATTTAAGACTTCCATCGACAGAGCTCCGATAGCCTAATGGCTAGACCGTTGGGTTCCAAGCGCGTGGTACTGGGTTCGAGTCCCGGCCGGAACGAAAATCTTCCATGTATATATTTCTCTTCTAATTTGAAGATTCTTTTTTTTTTCAATTTCTTTCTTTTGCAAATATGGATTATTTATGTACGGAAGAAAATTCTGAGTCAGTTTAATCATTCGACCTTTAGATTTCAAAGATTTTAGATCAATAATTACTAAGGTGCATTTTTTGTTTTTATTATAATTAAGACACCGATCAACAGAGATCCGATAGTATATTGGCGAGAGCGTTGGGCTTCCATGAGTGTCGCCCTGGGTTCAAATCCCATCCGGAAAGGAAATCTTAAATGCAAATATTTTTTTCTAATTTTATAATTCTTTTTTTTTTATTTTTCCCTTTTGCGAAGTCAGTCAGTCAGTCTGACAGTCAATCAGTCAAGCACTCAGTCATTCAGTCTCAGTCAGTCAGTCCAGTCAGTCAGTCACTCAGTCAGTCAGTTAGTCCTTCAGCCAGTCAGTCAAGCAGTCAGTCATTTAGTCTCAGTCAGTCAGTCAGTCAGTCAGGCAGTCAGTCAGTCAGTCAGTCGGTCAGTCCTGTGCAATCAGTTAGTCACTAAAGCAGTCAGTCAGTCTCAGTCAGTCAGTCAGTCAGTCAGTCCAGTCCAGTCTCAGTCAGTCAGTCAGTCAGTCTCGGTCAGTCAGTCAGTCAGTCATTCAGTCAGTCAGTCAGTCAGGCAGTCAGTCAGTCGGTCAGCCTTATTCAGTCAGTCTGTCAGTCAGTCAGTCAGTCAGCCTTATTCAGTCAGTCTGTCAGTCATCCTTATTCAGTCAGTCTGTCAGTCAGTCAGTCGGTCAGTCCTGTCCAGTCAGTTAGTCAGTCAAGCAGTCAGTCAGGTAGTCAAGCAGTCAGTCAGTCAGTGTCAGTCAGTCATTTAGTCATTCAGTCAGTCAGTGAAATAGCCAGTCAGAGAGTCAAGCAGTCAGTCAGTCAGTCTCAGTCAGTCAGTTAGTCAGTCAGTCAGTCAGTCAGTCAGTCAGTCCAGTCTCAGTCAGTCAGGCAGTTAGTCAGTCAGTCTCGGTCAGTCAGTGAGTCAGTCAGTCAGTATCAGTCAGTCAGTGAGTCAGTCTGTCAGTCAGGCAGTATCAGTCAGGCAGTAAGACTCCGCTCGACAGAACTCCGATAGCCTAATGGCTAGACCGCTGGTCTTCCAAGCGAGTGGCCTGGGTTCGAGTCCCAGCCGGAGCGAATATCTTCAATGTATATATTTCTTTTCTAATTTGAAAATTCTTTTTTTTTTTCAATTTCTTTCCTTTGCAATTATTGATTATTTATGTAGGGAAGAAAATTCTGAGTCAGTTTAATTTTTCGACACGAAGATTTCAAAGTGTTTAAATAAACAATTACCAAGGTGCATTTTTTGTTTTTATTATATTTAAAACTCTCACCGACAGAGCTCCCATAGACTAATGGCTAGAGTGTTAGGCTTCCAAGCGAGTGGCCCTGGGTTCGAGTCCCAGCTTGAACGAAAATCTTCAATGTATACTTTTAGTTTCTAATTTGAAATTTCCTCTTCTTTTTTTTTTTAATTTTTCTCTTTTGCGAATATTGATTATTTATGTAGGGAGAAAAATTCTGAGTCAGTTTAATTATTCGACCTGTAAATTTCAAAGTGTTTGAATCAATAATTACCAAGGTGCATTTTTTGTTTTTATTATATTTAAGACTTCCATCGACAGAGCTCCGATAGCCTAATGGCTAGACCGTTGGGTTCCAAGCGCGTGGTACTGGGTTCGAGTCCCGGCCGGAACGAAAATCTTCCATGTATATATTTCTCTTCTAATTTGAAGATTCTTTTTTTTTTCAATTTCTTTCTTTTGCAAATATGGATTATTTATGTACGGAAGAAAATTCTGAGTCAGTTTAATCATTCGACCTTTAGATTTCAAAGATTTTAGATCAATAATTACTAAGGTGCATTTTTTGTTTTTATTATAATTAAGACACCGATCAACAGAGATCCGATAGTATATTGGCGAGAGCGTTGGGCTTCCATGAGTGTCGCCCTGGGTTCAAATCCCAGCCGGAAAGGAAATCTTAAATGCAAATATTTTTTTCTAATTTTATAATTCTTTTTTTTTATTTTTCCCTTTTGCGAAGTCAGTCAGTCAGTCTGACAGTCAATCAGTCAAGCACTCAGTCATTCAGTCTCAGTCAGTCAGTCCAGTCAGTCAGTCACTCAGTCAGTCAGTTAGTCCTTCAGCCAGTCAGTCAAGCAGTCAGTCATTTAGTCTCAGTCAGTCAGTCATTCAGTCAGTCAGTCAGTCAGGCAGTCAGTCAGTCAGTCAGTCGGTCAGTCCTGTGCAGTCAGTCAGTCAGTCAGTCGGTCAGTCCTGTGCAGTCAGTCAGTCAGTCAGTCAGTCCAGTCCAGTCTCAGTCAGTCAGTCAGTCAGTCTCGGTCAGTCAGTCAGTCAGTCATTCAGTCAGTCAGTCAGTCAGGCAGTCAGTCAGTCGGTCAGCCTTATTCAGTCAGCCTTATTCAGTCAGTCTGTCAGCCTTATTCAGTCAGTCTGTCAGTCATCCTTATTCAGTCAGTCTGTCAGTCAGTCAGTCGGTCAGTCCTGTCCAGTCAGTTAGTCAGTCAAGCAGTCAGTCAGGTAGTCAAGCAGTCAGTCAGTCAGTGTCAGTCAGTCATTTAGTCATTCAGTCAGTCAGTGAAATAGCCAGTCAGAGAGTCAAGCAGTCAGTCAGTCAGTCTCAGTCAGTCAGTTAGTCAGTCAGTCAGTCAGTCAGTCCAGTCTCAGTCAGTCAGGCAGTTAGTCAGTCAGTCTCGGTCAGTCAGTGAGTCAGTCAGTCAGTATCAGACAGTCAGTGAGTCAGTCTGTCAGTCAGGCAGTATCAGTCAGGCAGTAAGACTCCGCTCGACAGAACTCCGATAGCCTAATGGCTAGACCGCTGGTCTTCCAAGCGAGTGGCCTGGGTTCGAGTCCCAGCCGGAGAGAATATCTTCAATGTATATATTTCTTTTCTAATTTGAAAATTCTTTTTTTTTTCAATTTCTTTCCTTTGCAATTATTGATTATTTGTGTAGGGAAGAAAATTCTGAGTCAGTTTAATTTTTCGACACGAAGATTTCAAAGTGTTTAAATAAACAATTACCAAGGTGCATTTATTGTTTTTATTATATTTAAAACTCCCACCGACAGAGCTCCCATAGACTAATGGCTAGAGTGTTAATCTTCCAAGCGAGTGGCCCTGGGTTCGAGTCCCAGCCTGAACGAAAATCTTCAATGTATACTTTTAGTTTCTAATTTGAAATTTCTTCTTCTTTTTTTTTAAATTTTTCTCTTTTGCGAATATTCATTATTTATGTAGGGAGAAAAATTCTGAGTCAGTTTAATTATTCGACCTGTAAATTTCAAAGTGTTTGAATCAATAATTACCAAGGTGCATTTTTTGTTTTTATTATATTTAAGACTTCCATCGACAGAGCTCCGATAGCCTATTGGCTAGACCGTTGGGTTCCTAGCGCGTGGTACTGGGTTCGAGTCCCGGCCGGAAAGGAAATCTTAAATGCAAATATTTTTTTCTAATTTTATAATTCTTTTTTTTTATTTTTCCCTTTTGCGAAGTCAGTCAGTCAGTCTGACAGTCAATCAGTCAAGCATTCAGTCATTCAGTCTCAGTCAGTCAGTCCAGTCAGTCAATCTCTCAGTCAGTCAGTTAGTCCTTCAGCCAGTCAGTCAAGCAGTCAGTCATTTAGTCTCAGTCAGTCAGTCATTCAGTCAGTCAGTCAGTCAGGCAGTCAGTCAGTCAGTCAGTCGGTCAGTCCTGTGCAGTCAGTTAGTCACTAAAGCAGTCAGTCAGTCTCAGTCAGTCAGTCAGTCAGTCAGTCCAGTCCAGTCTCAGTCAGTCAGTCAGTCAGTCTCGGTCAGTCAGTCAGTCAGTCATTCAGTCAGTCAGTCAGTCAGGCAGTCAGTCAGTCGGTCAGCCTTATTCAGTCAGTCTGTCAGTCAGTCAGTCAGTCAGCCTTATTCAGTCAGTCTGTCAGTCATCCTTATTCAGTCAAGCAGTCAGTCAGTCAGTGTCAGTCAGTCATTTAGTCATTCAGTCAGTCAGTGAAATAGCCAGTCAGAGAGTCAAGCAGTCAGTCAGTCAGTGTCAGTCAGTCATTTAGTCATTCAGTCAGTCAGTAAAATAGCCAGTCAGAGAGTCAAGCAGTCAGTCAGTCAGTCTCAGTCAGTCAGTTAGTCAGTCAGTCATTCAGTCAGTCAGTCAGTCCAGTCTCAGTCAGTCAGGCAGTTAGTCAGTCAGTCTCGGTCAGTCAGTGAGTCAGTCAGTCAGTATCAGTCAGTCAGTGAGTCAGTCTGTCAGTCAGGCAGTATCAGTCAGGCAGTAAGACTCCGCTCGACAGAACTCCGATAGCCTAATGGCTAGACCGCTGGTCTTCCAAGCGAGTGGCCTGGGTTCGAGTCCCAGCCGGAGCGAATATCTTCAATGTATATATTTCTTTTCTAATTTGAAAATTCTTTTTTTTTTCAATTTCTTTCCTTTGCAATTATTGATTATTTATGTAGGGAAGAAAATTCTGAGTCAGTTTAATTTTTCGACACGAAGATTTCAAAGTGTTTAAATAAACAATTACCAAGGTGCATTTTTTGTTTTTATTATATTTAAAACTCCCACCGACAGAGCTCCCATAGACTAATGGCTAGAGTGTTAGGCTTCCAAGCGAGTGGCCCTGGGTTCGAGTCCCAGCCTGAACGAAAATCTTCAATGTATACTTTTAGTTTCTAATTTGAAATTTCTTCTTCTTTTTTTTTTAATTTTTCTCTTTTGCGAATATTGATTATTTATGTAGGGAGAAAAATTCTGAGTCAGTTTAATTATTCGACCTGTAAATTTCAAAGTGTTTGAATCAATAATTACCAAGGTGCATTTTTTGTTTTTATTATATTTAAGACTTCCATCGACAGAGCTCCGATAGCCTAATGGCTAGACCGTTGGGTTCCAAGCGCGTGGTACTGGGTTCGAGTCCCGGCCGGAACGAAAATCTTCCATGTATATATTTCTCTTCTAATTTGAAGATTCTTTTTTTTTTCAATTTCTTTCTTTTGCAAATATGGATTATTTATGTACGGAAGAAAATTCTGAGTCAGTTTAATCATTCGACCTTTAGATTTCAAAGATTTTAGATCAATAATTACTAAGGTGCATTTTTTGTTTTTATTATAATTAAGACACCGATCAACAGAGATCCGATAGTATATTGGCGAGAGCGTTGGGCTTCCATGAGTGTCGCCCTGGGTTCAAATCCCAGCCGGAAAGGAAATCTTAAATGCAAATATTTTTTTCTAATTTTATAATTCTTTATTTTTTATTTTTCCCTTTTGCGAAGTCAGTCAGTCAGTCTGACAGTCAGTCAGTCAAGCACTCAGTCATTCAGTCTCAGTCAGTCAGTCCAGTCAGTCAGTCACTCAGTCAGTCAGTTAGTCCTTCAGCCAGTCAGTCAAGCAGTCAGTCATTTAGTCTCAGTCAGTCAGTCATTCAGTCAGTCAGTCAGTCAGGCAGTCAGGCAGTCAGTCAGTCGGTCAGTCCTGTGCAGTCAGTTAGTCACTAAAGCAGTCAGTCAGTCTCAGTCAGTCAGTCAGTCAGTCAGTCCAGTCCAGTCTCAGTCAGTCAGTCAGTCAGTCTCGGTCAGTCAGTCAGTCAGTCATTCAGTCAGTCAGTCAGTCAGGCAGTCAGTCGGTCAGCCTTATTCAGTCAGTCTGTCAGTCAGTCAGTCAGTCAGCCTTATTCAGTCAATCTGTCAGTCATCCTTATTCAGTCAGTCTGTCAGTCAGTCAGTCGGTCAGTCCTGTCCAGTCAGTTAGTCAGTCAAGCAGTCAGTCAGGTAGTCAAGCAGTCAGTCAGTCAGTGTCAGTCAGTCATTTAGTCATTCAGTCAGTCAGTGAAATAGCCAGTCAGAGAGTCAAGCAGTCAGTCAGTCAGTCTCAGTCAGTCAGTTAGTCAGTCAGTCAGTCAGTCAGTCAGTCAGTCCAGTCTCAGTCAGTCAGGCAGTTAGTCAGTCAGTCAGTCAGTGAGTCAGTCAGTCAGTATCAGTCAGTCAGTGAGTCAGTCTGTCAGTCAGGCAGTATCAGTCAGGCAGTAAGACTCCGCTCGACAGAACTCCGGTAGCCTAATGGCTAGACCGCTGGTCTTCCAAGCGAGTGGCCTGGGTTCGAGTCCCAGCCGGAGCGAATATCTTCAATGTATATATTTCTTTTCTAATTTGAAAATTCTTTTTTTTTTCAATTTCTTTCCTTTGCAATTATTGATTATTTATGTAGGGAAGAAAATTCTGAGTCAGTTTAATTTTTCGACACGAAGATTTCAAAGTGTTTAAATAAACAATTACCAAGGTGCATTTTTTGTTTTTATTATATTTCAAACTCCCACCGAGAGAGCTCCCATAGACTAATGGCTAGAGTGTTAGGCTTCCAAGCGAGTGGCCCTGGGTTCGAGTCCCAGCCTGAACGAAAATCTTCAATGTATACTTTTAGTTTCTAATTTGAAATTTCTTCTTCTTTTTTTTTTAATTTTTCTCTTTTGCGAATATTGATTATTTATGTAGGGAGAAAAATTCTGAGTCAGTTTAATTATTCGACCTGTAAATTTCAAAGTGTTTGAATCAATAATTACCAAGGTGCATGTTTTGTTTTTATTATATTTAAGACTTGCATCGACAGAGCTCCGATAGCCTAATGGCTAGACCGTTGGGTTCCTAGCGCGTGGTACTGGGTTCGAGTCCCGGCCGGAAAGGAAATCTTAAATGCAAATATTTTTTTCTAATTTTATAATTCTTTTTTTTTTATTTTTCCCTTTTGCGAAGTCAGTCAGTCAGTCTGACAGTCAATCAGTCAAGCACTCAGTCATTCAGTCTCAGTCAGTCAGTCCAGTCAGTCAGTCACTCAGTCAGTCAGTTAGTCCTTCAGCCAGTCAGTCAAGCAGTCAGTCATTTAGTCTCAGTCAGTCAGTCATTCAGTCAGTCAGTCAGTCAGGCAGTCAGTCAGTCAGTCAGTCGGTCAGTCCTGTGCAGTCAGTTAGTCACTAAAGCAGTCAGTCAGTCTCAGTCAGTCAGTCAGTCAGTCAGTCCAGTCCAGTCTCAGTCAGTCAGTCAGTCAGTCTCGGTCAGTCAGTCAGTCAGTCATTCAGTCAGTCAGTCAGTCAGGCAGTCAGTCAGTCGGTCAGCCTTATTCAGTCAGTCTGTCAGTCAGTCAGTCAGTCAGCCTTATTCAGTCAGTCTGTCAGTCATCCTTATTCAGTCAGTCTGTCAGTCAGTAAGTCGGTCAGTCCTGTCCAGTCAGTTAGTCAGTCAAGCAGTCAGTCAGGTAGTCAAGCAGTCAGTCAGTCAGTGTCAGTCAGTCATTTAGTCATTCAGTCAGTCAGTGAAATAGCCAGTCAGAGAGTCAAGCAGTCAGTCAGTCAGTCTCAGTCAGTCAGTTAGTCAGTCAGTCAGTCAGTCAGTCAGTCAGTCCAGTCTCAGTCAGTCAGGCAGTTAGTCAGTCAGTCTCGGTCAGTCAGTGAGTTAGTCAGTCAGTATCAGTCAGTCAGCGAGTCAGTCTGTCAGTCAGGCAGTATCAGTCAGGCAGTAAGACTCCGCTCGACAGAACTCCGATAGCCTAATGGCTAGACCGCTGGTCTTCCAAGCGAGTGGCCTGGGTTCGAGTCCCAGCCGGAGCGAATATCTTCAATGTATATATTTCTTTTCTAATTTGAAAATTCTTTTTTTTTTCAATTTCTTTCCTTTGCAATTATTGATTATTTATGTAGGGAAGAAAATTCTGAGTCAGTTTAATTTTTCGACACGAAGATTTCAAAGTGTTTAAATAAACAATTACCAAGGTGCATTTTTTGTTTTTATTATATTTAAAACTCCCACCGACAGAGCTCCCATAGACTAATGGCTAGAGTGTTATGCTTCCAAGCGAGTGGCCCTGGGTTCGAGTCCCAGCCTGAACGAAAATCTTCAATGTATACTTTTAGTTTCTAATTTGAAATTTCTTCTTCTTTTTTTTTTTAATTTTTCTCTTTTGCGAATATTGATTATTTATGTAGGGAGAAAAATTCTGAGTCAGTTTAATTATTCGACCTGTAAATTTCAAAGTGTTTGAATCAATAATTACCAAGGTGCATTTTTTGTTTTTATTATATTTAAGACTTCCATCGACAGAGCTCCGATAGCCTAATGGCTAGACCGTTGGTTTCCTAGCGCGTGGTACTGGGTTCGAGTCCCGGCCGAAAAGGAAATCTTAAATGCAAATATTTTTTTATAATTCTTTTTTTTTTATTTTTCCCTTTTGCGAAGTCAGTCAGTCAGTCTGACAGTCAATCAGTCAAGCACTCAGTCATTCAGTCTCAGTCAGTCAGTCCAGTCAGTCAGTCACTCAGTCAGTCAGTTAGTCCTTCAGCCAGTCAGTCAAGCAGTCAGTCATTTAGTCTCAGTCAGTCAGTCATTCAGTCAGTCAGTCA
Organism: Uloborus diversus; assembly: GCF_026930045.1. NCBI lineage: Eukaryota > Metazoa > Arthropoda > Arachnida > Araneae > Uloboridae > Uloborus > Uloborus diversus. Next base: position 22,265 of record NW_026558399.1, read on the forward strand.
GTCGGTCAGTCCTGTGCAGTCAGTTAGTCACTAAAGCAGTCAGTCAGTCTCAGTCAGTCAGTCAGTCACTCAGTCCAGTCCAGTCTCAGTCAGTCAGTCAGTCAGTCTCGGTCAGTCAGTCAGTCAGTCATTCAGTCAGTCAGTCAGTCAGGCAGTCAGTCAGTCGGTCAGCCTTATTCAGTCAGTCTGTCAGTCAGTCAGTCAGTCAGCCTTATTCAGTCAGTCTGTCAGTCATCCTTATTCAGTCAGTCTGTCAGTCAGTCAGTCGGTCAGTCCTGTCCAGTCAGTTAGTCAGTCAAGCAGTCAGTCAGGTAGTCAAGCAGTCAGTCAGTCAGTGTCAGTCAGTCATTTAGTCATTCAGTCAGTCAGTGAAATAGCCAGTCAGAGAGTCAAGCAGTCAGTCAGTCAGTCTCAGTCAGTCAGTTAGTCAGTCAGTCAGTCAGTCAGTCAGTCAGTCCAGTCTCAGTCAGTCAGGCAGTTAGTCAGTCAGTCTCGGTCAGTCAGTGAGTTAGTCAGTCAGTATCAGTCAGTCAGCGAGTCAGTCTGTCAGTCAGGCAGTATCAGTCAGGCAGTAAGACTCCGCTCGACAGAACTCCGATAGCCTAATGGCTAGACCGCTGGTCTTCCAAGCGAGTGGCCTGGGTTCGAGTCCCAGCCGGAGCGAATATCTTCAATGTATATATTTCTTTTCTAATTTGAAAATTCTTTTTTTTTTCAATTTCTTTCCTTTGCAATTATTGATTATTTATGTAGGGAAGAAAATTCTGAGTCAGTTTAATTTTTCGACACGAAGATTTCAAAGTGTTTAAATAAACAATTACCAAGGTGCATTTTTTGTTTTTATTATATTTAAAACTCCCACCGACAGAGCTCCCATAGACTAATGGCTAGAGTGTTAAGCTTCCAAGCGAGTGGCCCTGGGTTCGAGTCCCAGCCTGAACGAAAATCTTCAATGTATACTTTTAGTTTCTAATTTGAAATTTCTTCTTCTTTTTTTTTTAAATTTTTCTCTTTTGCGAATATTGATTATTTATGTAGGGAGAAAAATTCTGAGTCAGTTTAATTATTCGACCTGTAAATTTCAAAGTGTTTGAATCAATAATTACCAAGGTGCATTTTTTGTTTTTATTATATTTAAGACTTCCATCGACAGAGCTCCGATAGCCTAATGGCTAGACCGTTGGTTTCCTAGCGCGTGGTACTGGGTTCGAGTCCCGGCCGAAAAGGAAATCTTAAATGCAAATATTTTTTTCTAATTTTATAATTCTTTTTTTTTTATTTTTCCCTTTTGCGAAGTCAGTCAGTCAGTCTGACAGTCAATCAGTCAAGCACTCAGTCATTCAGTCTCAGTCAGTCAGTCCAGTCAGTCAGTCACTCAGTCAGTCCGTTAGTCCTTCAGCCAGTCAGTCAAGCAGTCAGTCATTTAGTCTCAGTCAGTCAGTCATTCAGTCAGTCAGTCAGTCGGTCAGTCCTGTGCAGTCAGTTAGTCACTAAAGCAGTCAGTCAGTCTCAGTCAGTCAGTCAGTCACTCAGTCCAGTCCAGTCTCAGTCAGTCAGTCAGTCAGTCTCGGTCAGTCAGTCAGTCAGTCATTCAGTCAGTCAGTCAGTCAGGCAGTCAGTCAGTCGGTCAGCCTTATTCAGTCAGTCTGTCAGTCAGTCAGTCAGTCAGCCTTATTCAGTCAGTCTGTCAGTCATCCTTATTCAGTCAGTCTGTCAGTCAGTCAGTCGGTCAGTCCTGTCCAGTCAGTTAGTCAGTCAAGCAGTCAGTCAGGTAGTTAAGCAGTCAGTCAGTCAGTGTCAGTCAGTCATTTAGTCATTCAGTCAGTCAGTGAAATAGCCAGTCAGAGAGTCAAGCAGTCAGTCAGTCAGTCTCAGTCAGTCAGTTAGTCAGTCAGTCAGTCAGTCAGTCAGTCAGTCAGTCCAGTCTCAGTCAGTCAGGCAGTTAGTCAGTCAGTCTCGGTCAGTCAGTGAGTCAGTCAGTCAGTATCAGTCAGTCAGTGAGTCAGTCTGTCAGTTAGGCAGGATCAGTCAGGCAGTAAGACTCCGCTCGACAGAACTCCGATAGCCTAATGGCTAGACCGCTGGTCTTCCAAGCGAGTGGCCTGGGTTCGAGTCCCAGCCGGAGCGAATATCTTCAATGTATATATTTCTTTTCTAATTTGAAAATTCGTTTTTTTTTCAATTTCTTTCCTTTGCAATTATTGATTATTTATGTAGGGAAGAAAATTCTGAGTCAGTTTAATTTTTCGACACGAAGATTTCAAAGTGTTTAAATAAACAATTACCAAGGTGCATTTTTTGTTTTTATTATATTTAAAACTCCCACCGACAGAGCTCCCATAGACTAATGGCTAGAGTGTTAGGCTTCCAAGCGAGTGGCCCTGGGTTCGAGTCCCAGCCTGAACGAAAATCTTCAATGTATACTTTTAGTTTCTAATTTGAAATTTCTTCTTCTTTTTTTTTTAATTTTTCTCTTTTGCGAATATTGATTATTTATGTAGGGAGAAAAATTCTGAGTCAGTTTAATTATTCGACCTGTAAATTTCAAAGTGTTTGAATCAATAATTACCAAGGTGCATTTTTTGTTTTTATTATATTTAAGACTTCCATCGACAGAGCTCCGATAGCCTAATGGCTAGACCGTTGGGTTCCAAGCGCGTGGTACTGGGTTCGAGTCCCGGCCGGAACGAAAATCTTCCATGTATATATTTCTCTTCTAATTTGAAGATTCTTTTTTTTTTCAATTTCTTTCTTTTGCAAATATGGATTATTTATGTACGGAAGAAAATTCTGAGTCAGTTTAATCATTCGACCTTTAGATTTCAAAGATTTTAGATCAATAACTACTAAGGTGCATTTTTTGTTTTTATTATAATTAAGACACCGATCAACAGAGATCCGATAGTATACTGGCGAGAGCGTTGGGCTTCCATGAGTGTCGCCCTGGGTTCAAATCCCAGCCGGAAAGGAAATTTTAAATGCAAATATTTTTTTCTAATTTTATAAATCTTTTTTTTTATTTTTCCCTTTTGCGAAGTCAGTCAGTCAGTCTGACAGTCAATCAGTCAAGCACTCAGTCATTCAGTCTCAGTCAGTCAGTCCAGTCAGTCAGTCACTCAGTCAGTCAGTTAGTCCTTCAGCCAGTCAGTCAAGCAGTCAGTCATTTAGTCTCAGTCAGTCAGTCATTCAGTCAGTCAGTCAGTCAGGCAGTCAGTCAGTCAGTCAGTCGGTCAGTCCTGTGCAGTCAGTTAGTCACTAAAGCAGTCAGTCAGTCTCAGTCAGTCAGTCAGTCAGTCAGTCCAGTCCAGTCTCAGTCAGTCAGTCAGTCAGTCTCGGTCAGTCAGTCAGTCAGTCATTCAGTCAGTCAGTCAGTCAGGCAGTCAGTCAGTCGGTCAGCCTTATTCAGTCAGTCAGTCAGTCAGTCAGTCAGCCTTATTCAGTCAGTCTGTCAGTCATCCTTATTCAGTCAGTCTGTCAGTCAGTCAGTCGGTCAGTCCTGTCCAGTCAGTTAGTCAGTCAAGCAGTCAGTCAGGTAGTCAAGCAGTCAGTCAGTCAGTGTCAGTCAGTCATTTATTCATTCAGTCAGTCAGTGAAATAGCCAGTCAGAGAGTCAAGCAGTCAGTCAGTCAGTCTCAGTCAGTCAGTTAGTCAGTCAGTCAGTCAGTCAGTCAGTCAGTCCAGTCTCAGTCAGTCAGGCAGTTAGTCAGTCAGTCTCGGTCAGTCAGTGAGTCAGTCAGTCAGTATCAGTCAGTCAGTGAGTCAGTCTGTCAGTTAGGCAGGATCAGTCAGGCAGTAAGACTCCGCTCGACAGAACTCCGATAGCCTAATGGCTAGACCGCTGGTCTTCCAAGCGAGTGGCCTGGGTTCGAGTCCCAGCCGGAGCGAATATCTTCAATGTATATATTTCTTTTCTAATTTGAAAATTCGTTTTTTTTTTCAATTTCTTTCCTTTGCAATTATTGATTATTTATGTAGGGAAGAAAATTCTGAGTCAGTTTAATTTTTCGACACGAAGATTTCAAAGTGTTTAAATAAACAATTACCAAGGTGCATTTTTTGTTTTTATTATATTTAAAACTCCCACCGACAGAGCTCCCATAGACTAATGGCTAGAGTGTTAGGCTTCCAAGCGAGTGGCCCTGGGTTCGAGTCCCAGCCTGAACGAAAATCTTCAATGTATACTTTTAGTTTCTAATTTGAAATTTCTTCTTCTTTTTTTTTTAATTTTTCTCTTTTGCGAATATTGATTATTTATGTAGGGAGAAAAATTCTGAGTCAGTTTAATTATTCGACCTGTAAATTTCAAAGTGTTTGAATCAATAATTACCAAGGTGCATTTTTTGTTTTTATTATATTTAAGACTTCCATCGACAGAGCTCCGATAGCCTAATGGCTAGACCGTTGGGTTCCAAGCGCGTGGTACTGGGTTCGAGTCCCGGCCGGAACGAAAATCTTCCATGTATATATTTCTCTTCTAATTTGAAGATTCTTTTTTTTTTCAATTTCTTTCTTTTGCAAATATGGATTATTTATGTACGGAAGAAAATTCTGAGTCAGTTTAATCATTCGACCTTTAGATTTCAAAGATTTTAGATCAATAACTACTAAGGTGCATTTTTTGTTTTTATTATAATTAAGACACCGATCAACAGAGATCCGATAGTATACTGGCGAGAGCGTTGGGCTTCCATGAGTGTCGCCCTGGGTTCAAATCCCAGCCGGAAAGGAAATTTTAAATGCAAATATTTTTTTCTAATTTTATAAATCTTTTTTTTTATTTTTCCCTTTTGCGAAGTCAGTCAGTCAGTCTGACAGTCAATCAGTCAAGCACTCAGTCATTCAGTCTCAGTCAGTCAGTCCAGTCAGTCAGTCACTCAGTCAGTCAGTTAGTCCTTCAGCCAGTCAGTCAAGCAGTCAGTCATTTAGTCTCAGTCAGTCAGTCATTCAGTCAGTCAGTCAGTCAGGCAGTCAGTCAGTCAGTCAGTCGGTCAGTCCTGTGCAGTCAGTTAGTCACTAAAGCAGTCAGTCAGTCTCAGTCAGTCAGTCAGTCAGTCAGTCCAGTCCAGTCTCAGTCAGTCAGTCAGTCAGTCTCGGTCAGTCAGTCAGTCAGTCATTCAGTCAGTCAGTCAGTCAGGCAGTCAGTCAGTCGGTCAGCCTTATTCAGTCAGTCAGTCAGTCAGTCAGTCAGCCTTATTCAGTCAGTCTGTCAGTCATCCTTATTCAGTCAGTCTGTCAGTCAGTCAGTCGGTCAGTCCTGTCCAGTCAGTTAGTCAGTCAAGCAGTCAGTCAGGTAGTCAAGCAGTCAGTCAGTCAGTGTCAGTCAGTCATTTATTCATTCAGTCAGTCAGTGAAATAGCCAGTCAGAGAGTCAAGCAGTCAGTCAGTCAGTCTCAGTCAGTCAGTTAGTCAGTCAGTCAGTCAGTCAGTCAGTCAGTCCAGTCTCAGTCAGTCAGACAGTTAGTCAGTCAGTCTCGGTCAGTCAGTGAGTCAGTCAGTCAGTATCAGTCAGTCAGTGAGTCAGTCTGTCAGTCAGGCAGTATCAGTCAGGCAGTAAGACTCCGCTGGACAGAACTCCGATAGCCTAATGGCTAGACCGCTGGTCTTCCAAGCGAGTGGCCTGGGTTCGAGTCCCAGCCGGAGCGAATATCTTCAATGTATATATTTCTTTTCTAATTTGAAAATTCTTTTTTTTTTTCAATTTCTTTCCTTTGCAATTATTGATTATTTATGTAGGGAAGAAAATTCTGAGTCAGTTTAATTTTTCGACACGAAGATTTCAAAGTGTTTAAATAAACAATTACCAAGGTGCATTTTTTGTTTTTATTATATTTAAAACTCCCACCGACAGAGCTCCCATAGGCTAATGGCTGGAGTGTTAGGCTTCCAAGCGAGTGGCCCTGGGTTCGAGTCCCAGCCTGAACGAAAATCTTCAATGTATACTTTTAGTTTCTAACTTGAAATTTCTTCTTCTTTTTTTTTTAATTTTTCTCTTTTGCGAATATTGATTATTTATGTAGGGAGAAAAATTCTGAGTCAGTTTAATTATTCGACCTGTAAATTTCAAAGTGTTTGAATCAATAATTACCAAGGTGCATTTTTTGTTTTTATTATATTTAAGACTTCCATCGACAGAGCTCCGATAGCCTAATGGCTAGACCGTTGGGTTCCTAGCGCGTGGTACTGGGTTCGAGTCCCGGCCGGAAAGGAAATCTTAAATGCAAATATTTTTTTCTAATTTTATAATTCTTTTTTTTTTATTTTTCCCTTTTGCGAAGTCAGTCAGTCAGTCAGTCTGACAGTCAATCAGTCAAGCACTCAGTCATTCAGTCTCAGTCAGTCAGTCCAGTCAGTCAGTCACTCAGTCAGTCAGTTAGTCCTTCAGCCAGTCAGTCAAGCAGTCAGTCATTTAGTCTCAGTCAGTCAGTCATTCAGTCAGTCAGTCAGTCAGGCAGTCAGTCAGTCAGTCAGTCGGTCAGTCCTGTGCAGTCAGTTAGTCACTAAGCAGTCAGTCAGTCTCAGTCAGTCAGTCAGTCAGTCAGTCCAGTCCAGTCTCAGTCAGTCAGTCAGTCAGTCTCGGTCAGTCAGTCAGTCAGTCATTCAGTCAGTCAGTCAGTCAGGCAGTCAGTCAGTCAGTCAGCCTTATTCAGTCAGTCTGTCAGTCATCCTTATTCAGTCAGTCTGTCAGTCAGTCAGTCGGTCAGTCCTGTCCAGTCAGTTAGTCAGTCAAGCAGTCAGTCAGGTAGTCAAGCAGTCAGTCAGTCAGTGTCAGTCAGTCATTTATTCATTCAGTCAGTCAGTGAAATAGCCAGTCAGAGAGTCAAGCAGTCAGTCAGTCAGTCTCAGTCAGTCAGTTAGTCAGTCAGTCAGTCAGTCAGTCAGTCAGTCCAGTCTCAGTCAGTCAGACAGTTAGTCAGTCAGTCTCGGTCAGTCAGTGAGTCAGTCAGTCAGTATCAGTCAGTCAGTGAGTCAGTCTGTCAGTCAGGCAGTATCAGTCAGGCAGTAAGACTCCGCACGACAGAACTCCGATAGCCTAATGGCTAGACCGCTGGTCTTCCAAGCGAGTGGCCTGGGTTCGAGTCCCAGCCGGAGCGAATATCTTCAATGTATATATTTCTTTTCTAATTTGAAAATTCTTTTTTTTTTTTCAATTTCTTTCCTTTGCAATTATTGATTATTTATGTAGGGAAGAAAATTCTGAGTCAGTTTAATTTTTCGACACGAAGATTTCAAAGTGTTTAAATAAACAATTACCAAGGTGCATTTTTTGTTTTTATTATATTTAAAACTCCCACCGACAGAGCTCCCATAGGCTAATGGCTGGAGTGTTAGGCTTCCAAGCGAGTGGCCCTGGGTTCGAGTCCCAGCCTGAACGAAAATCTTCAATGTATACTTTTAGTTTCTAATTTGAAATTTCTTCTTCTTTTTTTTTTAATTTTTCTCTTTTGCGAATATTGATTATTTATGTAGGGAGAAAAATTCTGAGTCAGTTTAATTATTCGACCTGTAAATTTCAAAGTGTTTGAATCAATAATTACCAAGGTGCATTTTTTGTTTTTATTATATTTAAGACTTCCATCGACAGAGCTCCGATAGCCTAATGGCTAGACCGTTGGGTTCCTAGCGCGTGGTACTGGGTTCGAGTCCCGGCCGGAAAGGAAATCTTAAATGCAAATATTTTTTTCTAATTTTATAATTCTTTTTTTTTTATTTTTCCCTTTTGCGAAGTCAGTCAGTCAGTCTGACAGTCAATCAGTCAAGCACTCAGTCATTCAGTCTCAGTCAGTCAGTCCAGTCAGTCAGTCACTCAGTCAGTCAGTTAGTCCTTCAGCCAGTCAGTCAAGCAGTCAGTCATTTAGTCTCAGTCAGTCAGTCATTCAGTCAGTCAGTCAGTCAGGCAGTCAGTCAGTCAGTCAGTCGGTCAGTCCTGTGCAGTCAGTCAGTCAGTCAGTCGGTCAGTCCTGTGCAGTCAGTTAGTCACTAAAGCAGTCAGTCAGTCTCAGTCAGTCAGTCAGTCAGTCAGTCCAGTCCAGTCTCAGTCAGTCAGTCAGTCAGTCTCGGTCAGTCAGTCAGTCAGTCATTCAGTCAGTCAGTCAGTCAGGCAGTCAGTCAGTCGGTCAGCCTTATTCAGTCAGTCTGTCAGTCAGTCAGTCAGTCAGCCTTATTCAGTCAGTCTGTCAGTCAGTCAGTCGGTCAGTCCTGTCCAGTCAGTTAGTCAGTCAAGCAGTCAGTCAGGTAGTCAAGCAGTCAGTCAGGTAGTCAAGCAGTCAGTCAGTCAGTGTCAGTCAGTCATTAAGTCATTCAGTCAGTCAGTGAAATAGCCAGTCAGAGAGTCAAGCAGTCAGTCAGTCAGTCTCAGTCAGTCAGTTAGTCAGTCAGTCAGTCAGTCAGTCAGTCAGTCCAGTCTCAGTCAGTCAGGCAGTTAGTCAGTCAGTCTCGGTCAGTCAGTGAGTCAGTCAGTCAGTATCAGTCAGTCAGTGAGTCAGTCTGTCAGTCAGGCAGTATCAGTCAGGCAGTAAGACTCCGCTCGACAGAACTCCGATAGCCTAATGGCTAGACCGCTGGTCTTCCAAGCGAGTGGCCTGGGTTCGAGGCCCAGCCGGAGCGAATATCTTCAATGTATATATTTCTTTTCTAATTTGAAAATTCTTTTTTTTTTCAATTTCTTTCCTTTGCAATTATTGATTATTTATGTAGGGAAGAAAATTCTGAGTCAGTTTAATTTTTCGACACGAAGATTTCAAAGTGTTTAAATAAACAATTACCAAGGTGCATTTTTTGTTTTTATTATATTTAAAACTCCCACCGACAGAGCTCCCATAGACTAATGGCTAGAGTGTTAGGCTTCCAAGCGAGTGGCCCTGGGTTCGAGTCCCAGCCTGAGCGAAAATCTTCAATGTATACTTTTAGTTTCTAATTTGAAATTTCTTCTTCTTTTTTTTTTAATTTTTCTCTTTTGCGAATATTGATTATTTATGTAGGGAGAAAAATTCTGAGTCAGTTTAATTATTCGACCTGTAAATTTCAAAGTGTTTGAATCAATAATTACCAAGGTGCATTTTTTGTTTTTATTATATTTAAGACTTCCATCGACAGAGCTCCGATAGCCTAATGGCTAGACCGTTGGGTTCCAAGCGCGTGGTACTGGGTTCGAGTCCCGGCCGGAAAGGAAATCTTAAATGCAAATATTTTTTTCTAATTTTATAATTCTTTTTTTTTATTTTTCCCTTTTGCGAAGTCAGTCAGTCAGTCTGACAGTCAATCAGTCAAGCACTCAGTCATTCAGTCTCAGTCAGTCAGTCCAGTCAGTCAGTCACTCAGTCAGTCAGTTAGTCCTTCAGCCAGTCAGTCAAGCAGTCAGTCATTTAGTCTCAGTCAGTCATTCATTCAGTCAGTCAGTCAGTCAGGCAGTCAGTCAGTCAGTCAGTCGGTCAGTCCTGTGCAGTCAGTCAGTCAGTCAGTCGGTCAGTCCTGTGCAGTCAGTTAGTCACTAAAGCAGTCAGTCAGTCTCAGTCAGTCAGTCAGTCAGTCAGTCCAGTCCAGTCTCAGTCAGTCAGTCAGTCAGTCTCGGTCAGTCAGTCAGTCAGTCTCGGTCAGTCAGTCAGTCAGTCAGGCAGTCAGTCAGTCGGTCAGCCTTATTCAGTCAGTCAGTCAGCCTTTTTCACTCAGTCTGTCAGTCATCCTTATTCAGTCAGTCTGTCAGTCAGTCAGTCGGTCAGTCCTGTCCAGTCAGTTAGTCAGTCAAGCAGTCAGTCAGGTAGTCAAGCAGTCAGTCAGTCAGTGTCAGTCAGTCATTTAGTCATTCAGTCAGTCAGTGAAATAGCCAGTCAGAGAGTCAAGCAGTCAGTCAGTCAGTCTCAGTCAGTCAGTTAGTCAGTCAGTCAGTCAGTCAGTCAGTCAGTCCAGTCTCAGTCAGTCAGGCAGTTAGTCAGTCAGTCTCGGTCAGTCAGTGAGTCAGTCAGTCAGTATCAGTCAGTCAGTGAGTCAGTCTGTCAGTCAGGCAGTATCAGTCAGGCAGTAAGACTCCGCTCGACAGAACTCCGATAGCCTAATGGCTAGACCGCTGGTCTTCCAAGCGCGTGGTACTGGGTTCGAGTCCCGGCCGGAAAGGAAATCTTAAATGCAAATATTTTTTTCTAATTTTATAATTCTTTTTTTTTTATTTTTCCCTTTTGCGAAGTCAGTCAGTCAGTCTGACAGTCAATCAGTCAAGCACTCAGTCATTCAGTCTCAGTCAGTCAGTCCAGTCAGTCAGTCACTCAGTCAGTCAGTTAGTCCTTCAGCCAGTCAGTCAAGCAGTCAGTCATTTAGTCTCAGTCAGTCAGTCATTCAGTCAGTCAGTCAGTCAGGCAGTCAGTCAGTCAGTCAGTCGGTGAGTCCTGTGCAGTCAGTCAGTCAGTCAGTCGGTCAGTCCTGTGCAGTCAGTTAGTCACTAAAGCAGTCAGTCAGTCTCAGTCAGTCAGTCAGTCAGTCAGTCCAGTCCAGTCTCAGTCAGTCAGTCAGTCAGTCTCGGTCAGTCAGTCAGTCAGTCATTCAGTCAGTCAGTCAGTCAGGCAGTCAGTCAGTCGGTCAGCCTTATTCAGTCAGTCTGTCAGTCAGTCAGTCAGTCAGCCTTATTCAGTCAGTCTGTCAGTCATCCTTATTCAGTCAGTCTGTCAGTCAGTCAGTCAGTCAGCCTTATTCAGTCAGTCTGTCAGTCATCCTTATTCAGTCAGTCTGTCAGTCAGTCAGTCGGTCAGTCCTGTCCAGTCAGTTAGTCAGTCAAGCAGTCAGTCAGGTAGTCAAGCAGTCAGTCAGTCAGTGTCAGTCAGTCATTTAGTCATTCAGTCAGTCAGTGAAATAGCCAGTCAGAAAGTCAAGCAGTCAGTCAGTCAGTCTCAGTCAGTCAGTTAGTCAGTCAGTCAGTCAGTCAGTCCAGTCTCAGTCAGTCAGGCAGTTAGTCAGTCAGTCTCGGTCAGTCAGTGAGTCAGTCAGTCAGTATCAGTCAGTCAGTGAGTCAGTCTGTCAGTCAGGCAGTATCAGTCAGGCAGTAAGACGCCGCTCGACAGAACTCCGATAGCCTAATGGCTAGACCGCTGGTCTTCCAAGCGAGTGGCCTGGGTTCGAGTCCCAGCCGGAGCGAATATCTTCAATGTATATATTTCTTTTCTAATTTGAAAATTCTTTTTTTTTTCAATTTCTTTCCTTTGCAATTATTGATTATTTATGTAGGGAAGAAAATTCTGAGTCAGTTTAATTTTTCGACACGAAGATTTCAAAGTGTTTAAATAAACAATTACCAAGGTGCATTTTTTGTTTTTATTATATTTAAAACTCCCACCGACAGAGCTCCCATAGACTAATGGCTAGAGTGTTAGGCTTCCAAGCGAGTGGCCCTGGGTTCGAGTCCCAGCCTGAACGAAAATCTTCAATGTATACTTTTAGTTTCTAATTTGAAATTTCTTCTTCTTTTTTTTTTTAATTTTTCTCTTTTGCGAATATTGATTATTTATGTAGGGAGAAAAATTCTGAGTCAGTTTAATTATTCGACCTGTAAATTTCAAAGTGTTTGAATCAATAATTACCAAGGTGCATTTTTTGTTTTTATTATATTTAAGACTTCCATCGACAGAGCTCCGATAGCCTAATGGCTAGACCGTTGGGTTCCAAGCGCGTGGTACTGGGTTCGAGTCCCGGCCGGAACGAAAATCTTCCATGTATATATTTCTCTTCTAATTTGAAGATTTTTTTTTTTTCAATTTCTTTCTTTTGCAAATATGGATTATTTATGTACGGAAGAAAATTCTGAGTCAGTTTAATCATTCGACCTTTAGATTTCAAAGATTTGAGATCAATAATTACTAAGGTGCATTTTTTGTTTTTATTATAATTAAGACACCGATCAACAGAGATCCGATAGTATATTGGCGAGAGCGTTGGGCTTCCATGAGTGTCGCCCTGGGTTCAAATCCCAGCCGGAAAGGAAATCTTAAATGCAAATATTTTTTTCTAATTTTATAATTCTTTTATTTTTATTTTTCCCTTTTGCGAAGTCAGTCAGTCAGTCTGACAGTCAATCAGTCAAGCACTCAGTCATTCAGTCTCAGTCAGTCAGTCCAGTCAGTCAGTCACTCAGTCAGTCAGTTAGTCCTTCAGCCAGTCAGTCAAGCAGTCAGTCATTTAGTCTCAGTCAGTCAGTCATTCAGTCAGTCAGTCAGTCAGGCAGTCAGTCAGTCAGTCAGTCGGTCAGTCCTGTGCAGTCAGTTAGTCACTAAAGCAGTCAGTCAGTCTCAGTCAGTCAGTCAGTCAGTCAGTCCAGTCCAGTCTCAGTCAGTCAGTCAGTCAGTCTCGGTCAGTCAGTCAGTCAGTCATTCAGTCAGTCAGTCAGTCAGGCAGTCAGTCAGTCGGTCAGCCTTATTCAGTCAGTCTGTCAGTCAGTCAGTCAGTCAGCCTTATTCAGTCAGTCTGTCAGTCATCCTTATTCAGTCAGTCTGTCAGTCAGTCAGTCGGTCAGTCCTGTCCAGTCAGTTAGTCAGTCAAGCAGTCAGTCAGGTAGTCAAGCAGTCAGTCAGTCAGTGTCAGTCAGTCATTTAGTCATTCAGTCAGTCAGTGAAATAGCCAGACAGAGAGTCAAGCAGTCAGTCAGTCAGTCTCAGTCAGTCAGTTAGTCAGTCAGTCAGTCAGTCAGTCCAGTCTCAGTCAGTCAGGCAGTTAGTCAGTCAGTCTCGGTCAGTCAGTGAGTCAGTCAGTCAGTATCAGTCAGTCAGTGAGTCAGTCTGTCAGTCAGGCAGTAGCAGTCAGGCAGTAAGACTCCGCTCGACAGAACTCCGATAGCGTAATGGCTAGACCGCTGGTCTTCCAAGCGAGTGGCCTGGGTTCGAGTCCCAGCCGGAGCGAATATCTTCAATGTATATATTTCTTTTCTAATTTGAAAATTCTTTTTTTTTTTCAATTTCTTTCCTTTGCAATTATTGATTATTTATGTAGGGAAGAAAATTCTGAGTCAGTTTAATTTTTCGACACGAAGATTTCAAAGTGTTTAAATAAACAATTACCAAGGTGCATTTTTTGTTTTTATTATATTTAAAACTCCCACCGACAGAGCTCCCATAGACTAATGGCTAGAGTGTTAGGCTTCCAAGCGAGTGGCCCTGGGTTCGAGTCCCAGCCTGAACGAAAATCTTCAATGTATACTTTTAGTTTCTAATTTGAATTTCTTCTTCTTTTTTTTTTAATTTTTCTCTTTTGCGAATATTGATTATTTATGTAGGGAGAAAAATTCTGAGTCAGTTTAATTATTCGACCTGTAAATTTCAAAGTGTTTGAATCAATAATTACCAAGGTGCATTTTTTGTTTTTATTATATTTAAGACTTCCATCGACAGAGCTCCGATAGCCTAATGGCTATACCGTTGGGTTCCAAGCGCGTGGTACTGGGTTCGAGTCCCGGCCGGAACGAAAATCTTCCATGTATATATTTCTCTTCTAATTTGAAGATTCTTTTTTTTTTTCAATTTCTTTCTTTTGCAAATATGGATTATTTATGTACGGAAGAAAATTCTGAGTCAGTTTAATCATTCGACCTTTAGATTTCAAAGATTTTAGATCAATAATTACTAAGGTGCATTTTTTGTTTTTATTATAATTAAGACACCGATCAACAGAGATCCGATAGTATATTGGCGAGAGCGTTGGGCTTCCATGAGTGTCGCCCTGGGTTCAAATCCCAGCCGGAAAGGAAATCTTAAATGCAAATATTTTTTTCTAATTTTATAATTCTTTTATTTTTATTTTTCCCTTTTGCGAAGTCAGTCAGTCAGTCTGACAGTCAATCAGTCAAGCACTCAGTCATTCAGTCTCAGTCAGTCAGTCCAGTCAGTCAGTCACTCAGTCAGTCAGTTAGTCCTTCAGCCAGTCAGTCAAGCAGTCAGTCATTTAGTCTCAGTCAGTCAGTCATTCAGTCAGTCAGTCAGTCAGGCAGTCAGTCAGTCAGTCAGTCGGTCAGTCCTGTGCAGTCAGTTAGTCACTAAAGCAGTCAGTCAGTCTCAGTCAGTCAGTCAGTCAGTCAGTCCAGTCCAGTCTCAGTCAGTCAGTCAGTCAGTCTCGGTCAGTCAGTCAGTCAGTCATTCAGTCAGTCAGTCAGTCAGGCAGTCAGTCAGTCGGTCAGCCTTATTCAGTCAGTCTGTCAGTCAGTCAGTCAGTCATCCTTATTCAGTCAGTCTGTCAGTCAGTCAGTCGGTCAGTCCTGTCCAGTCAGTTAGTCAGTCAAGCAGTCAGTCAGATAGTCAAGCAGTCAGTCAGTCAGTGTCAGTCAGTCATTTAGTCATTCAGTCAGTCAGTGAAATAGCCAGTCAGAGAGTCAAGCAGTCAGTCAGTCAGTCTCAGTCAGTCAGTTAGTCAGTCAGTGAGTCAGTCAGTCAGTCCAGTCTCAGTCAGTCAGGCAGTTAGTCAGTCAGTCTCGGTCAGTCAGTGAGTCAGTCAGTCAGTATCAGTCAGTCAGTGAGTCAGTCTGTCAGTCAGGCAGTATCATTCAGGCAGTAAGACTCCGCTCGACAGAACTCCGATAGACTAATGGCTAGACCGCTGGTCTTCCAAGCGAGTGGCCTGGGTTCGAGTCCCAGCCGGAGCGAATATCTTCAATGTATATATTTCTTTTCTAATTTGAAAATTCTTTTTTTTTTCAATTTCTTTCTTTGCAATTATTGATTATTTATGTAGGGAAGAAAATTCTGAGTCAGTTTAATTTTTCGACACGAAGATTTCAAAGTGTTTAAATAAACAATTACCAAGGTGCATTTTTTGTTTTTATTATATTTAAAACTCCCACCGACAGAGCTCCCATAGACTAATGGCTAGAGTGTTAGGCTTCCAAGCGAGTGGCCCTGGGTTCGAGTCCCAGCCTGAACGAAAATCTTCAATGTATACTTTTAGTTTCTAATTTGAAATTTCTTCTTCTTTTTTTTTTAATTTTTCTCTTTTGCGAATATTGATTATTTATGTAGGGAGAAAAATTCTGAGTCAGTTTAATTATTCGACCTGTAAATTTCAAAGTGTTTGAATCAATAATTACCAAGGTGCATTTTTTGTTTTTATTATATTTAAGACTTCCATCGACAGAGCTCCGATAGCCTAATGGCTAGACCGTTGGGTTCCAAGCGCGTGGTACTGGGTTCGAGTCCCGGCCGGAACGAAAATCTTCCATGTATATATTTCTCTTCTAATTTGAAGATTCTTTTTTTTTTCAATTTCTTTCTTTTGCAAATATGGATTATTTATGTACGGAAGAAAATTCTGAGTCAGTTTAATCATTCGACCTTTAGATTTCAAAGATTTTAGATCAATAATTACTAAGGTGCATTTTTTGTTTTTATTATAATTAAGACACCGATCAACAGAGATCCGATAGTATATTGGCGAGAGCGTTGGGCTTCCATGAGTGTCGCCCTGGGTTCAAATCCCAGCCGGAAAGGAAATCTTAAATGCAAATATTTTTTTCTAATTTTATAATTCTTTTTTTTTTATTTTTCCCTTTTGCGAAGTCAGTCAGTCAGTCTGACAGTCAATCAGTCAAGCACTCAGTCATTCAGTCTCAGTCAGTCAGTCCAGTCAGTCAGTCACTCAGTCAGTCAGTTAGTCCTTCAGCCAGTCAGTCAAGCAGTCAGTCATTCAGTCAGTCAGTCGGTCAGTCCTGTGCAGTCAGTTAGTCACTAAAGCAGTCAGTCAGTCTCAGTCAGTCAGTCAGTCAGTCAGTCCAGTCCAGTCTCAGTCAGTCAGTCAGTCAGTCTCGGTCAGTCAGTCAGTCAGTCATTCAGTCAGTCAGTCAGTCAGGCAGTCAGTCAGTCGGTCAGCCTTATTCAGTCAGTCTGTCAGTCAGTCAGTCAGTCAGCCTTATTCAGTCAGTCTGTCAGTCATCCTTATTCAGTCAGTCTGTCAGTCAGTCAGTCGGTCAGTCCTGTCCAGTCAGTTAGTCAGTCAAGCAGTCAGTCAGGTAGTCAAGCAGTCAGTCAGTCAGTGTCAGTCAGTCATTTAGTCATTCAGTCAGTCAGTGAAATAGCCAGTCAGAGAGTCAAGCAGTCAGTCAGTCAGTTAGTCAGTCAGTCAGTCAGTCAGTCAGTCAGTCAGTCAGTCAGTCAGTCCAGTCTCAGTCAGTCAGGCAGTTAGTCAGTCAGTCTCGGTCAGTCAGAGAGTCAGTCAGTCAGTATCAGTCAGTCAGTGAGTCAGTCTGTCAGTCAGGCAGTATCAGTCAGGCAGTAAGACTCCGCTCGACAGAACTCCGATAGCCTAATGGCTAGACCGCTGGTCTTCCAAGCGAGTGGCCTGGGTTCGAGTCCCAGCCGGAGCGAATATCTTCAATGTATATATTTCTTTTCTAATTTGAAAATTCTTTTTTTTTTCAATTTCTTTCCTTTGCAATTATTGATTATTTATGTAGGGAAGAAAATTCTGAGTCAGTTTAATTTTTCGACACGAAGGTTTCAAAGTGTTTAAATAAACAATTACCAAGGTGCATTTTTTGTTTTTATTATATTTAAAACTCCCACCGACAGAGCTCCCATAGACTAATGGCTAGAGTGTTAGGCTTCCAAGCGAGTGGCCCTGGGTTCGAGTCCCAGCCTGAACGAAAATCTTCAATGTATACTTTTAGTTTCTAATTTGAAATTTCTTCTTCTTTTTTTTTATTTTTTCTCTTTTGCGAATATTGATTATTTATGTAGGGAGAAAAATTCTGAGTCAGTTTAATTATTCGACCTGTAAATTTCAAAGTGTTTGAATCAATAATTACCAAGGTGCATTTTTTGTTTTTATTATATTTAAGACTTCCATCGACAGAGCTCCGATAGCCAAATGGCTAGACCGTTGGGTTCCAAGCGCGTGGTACTGGGTTCGAGTCCCGGCCGGAACGAAAATCTTCCATGTATATATTTCTCTTCTAATTTGAAGATTCTTTTTTTTTCAATTTCTTTCTTTTGCAAATATGGATTATTTATGTACGGAAGAAAATTCTGAGTCAGTTTAATCATTCGACCTTTAGATTTCAAAGATTTTAGATCAATAATTACTAAGGTGCATTTTTTGTTTTTATTATAATTAAGACACCGATCAATAGAGATCCGATAGTATATTGGCGAGAGCGTTGGGCTTCCATGAGTGTCGCCCTGGGTTCAAATCCCAGCCGGAAAGGAAATCTTAAATGCAAATATTTTTTTCTAATTTTATAATTCTTTTTTTTTTATTTTTCCCTTTTGCGAAGTCAGTCAGTCAGTCTGACAGTCAATCAGTCAAGCACTCAGTCATTCAGTCTCAGTCAGTCAGTCCAGTCAGTCAGTCACTCAGTCAGTCAGTTAGTCCTTCAGCCAGTCAGTCAAGCAGTCAGTCATTTAGTCTCAGTCAGTCAGTCATTCAGTCAGTCAGTCAGTCAGTCAGTCAGTCGGTCAGTCCTGTGCAGTCAGTAAGTCACTAAAGCAGTCAGTCAGTCTCAGTCAGTCAGTCAGTCCAGTCCAGTCTCAGTCAGTCAGTCAGTCAGTCTCGGTCAGTCAGTCAGTCAGTCATTCAGTCAGTCAGTCAGTCAGGCAGTCAGTCAGTCGGTCAGCCTTATTCAGTCAGTCTGTCAGTCAGTCAGTCAGTCAGCCTTATTCAGTCAGTCTGTCAGTCATCCTTATTCAGTCAGTCTGTCAGTCAGTCAGTCGGTCAGTCAAGCAGTCAGTCAGGTAGTCAAGCAGTCAGTCAGTCAGTGTCAGTCAGTCATTTAGTCATTCAGTCAGTCAGTGAAATAGCCAGTCAGAGAGTCAAGCAGTCAGTCAGTCAGTCTCAGTCAGTCAGTTAGTCAGTCAGTCAGTCAGTCAGTCAGTCAGTCCAGTCTCAGTCAGTCAGTCAGTTAGTCAGTCAGTCTCGGTCAGTCAGGCAGTATCAGTCAGGCAGTAAGACTCCGCTCGACAGAACTCCGATAGCCTAATGGCTAGACCGCTGGTCTTCCAAGCGAGTGGCCTGGGTTCGAGTCCCAGCCGGAGCGAATATCTTCAATGTATATATTTCTTTTCTAATTTGAAAATTCTTTTTTTTTTTTCAATTTCTTTCCTTTGCAATTATTGATTATTTATGTAGGGAAGAAAATTCTGAGTCAGTTTAATTTTTCGACACGAAGATTTCAATGTGTTTAAATAAACAATTACCAAGGTGCATTTTTTGTTTTTATTATATTTAAAACTCCCACCGACAGAGCTCCCATAGACTAATGGCTAGAGTGTTAGGCTTCCAAGCGAGTGGCCCTGGGTTCGAGTCCCAGCCTGAACGAAAATCTTCAATGTATACTTTTAGTTTCTAATTTGAAATTTCTTCTTCTTTTTTTTTAATTTTTCTCTTTTGCGAATATTGATTATTTATGTAGGGAGAAAAATTCTGAGTCAGTTTAATTATTCGACCTGTAAATTTCAAAGTGTTTGAATCAATAATTACCAAGGTGCATTTTTTGTTTTTATTATATTTAAGACTTCCATCGACAGAGCTCCGATAGCCTAATGGCTAGACCGTTGGGTTCCAAGCGCGTGGTACTGGGTTCGAGTCCCGGCCGGAACGAAAATCTTCCATGTATATATTTCTCTTCTAATTTGAAGATTCTTTTTTTTTTCAATTTCTTTCTTTTGCAAATATGGATTATTTATGTACGGAAGAAAATTCTGAGTCAGTTTAATCATTCGACCTTTAGATTTCAAAGATTTTAGATCAATAATTCCTAAGGTGCATTTTTGGTTTTTATTATAATTAAGACACCGATCAACAGAGATCCGATAGTATATTGGCGAGAGCGTTGGGCTTCCATGAGTGTCGCCCTGGGTTCAAATCCCAGCCGGAAAGGAAATCTCAAATGCAAATATTTTTTTCTAATTTTATAATTCTTTTTTTTTTATTTTTCCCTTTTGCGAAGTCAGTCAGTCAGTCTGACAGTCAATCAGTCAAGCACTCAGTCATTCAGTCTCAGTCAGTCAGTCCAGTCAGTCAGTCACTCAGTCAGTCAGTTAGTCCTTCAGCCAGTCAGTCAAGCAGTCAGTCATTTAGTCTCAGTCAGTCAGTCATTCAGTCAGTCAGACAGTCAGTCAGTCAGTCGGTCAGTCCTGTGCAGTCAGTAAGTCACTAAAGCAGTCAGTCAGTCTCAGTCAGTCAGTCAGTCCAGTCCAGTCTCAGTCAGTCAGTCAGTCAGTCTCGGTCAGTCAGTCAGTCAGTCATTCAGTCAGTCAGTCAGTCAGGCAGTCAGTCAGTCGGTCAGCCTTATTCAGTCAGTCTGTCAGTCAGTCAGTCAGTCAGCCTTATTCAGTCAGTCTGTCAGTCATCCTTATTCAGTCAGTCTGTCAGTCAGTCAGTCGGTCAGTCAAGCAGTCAGTCAGGTAGTCAAGCAGTCAGTCAGTCAGTGTCAGTCAGTCATTTAGTCATTCAGTCAGTCAGTGAAATAGCCAGTCAGAGAGTCAAGCAGTCAGTCAGTCAGTCTCAGTCAGTCAGTTAGTCAGTCAGTCAGTCAGTCAGTCAGTCAGTCCAGTCTCAGTCAGTCAGTCAGTTAGTCAGTCAGTCTCGGTCAGTCAGGCAGTATCAGTCAGGCAGTAAGACTCCGCTCGACAGAACTCCGATAGCCTAATGGCTAGACCGCTGGTCTTCCAAGCGAGTGGCCTGGGTTCGAGTCCCAGCCGGAGCGAATATCTTCAATGTATATATTTCTTTTCTAATTTGAAAATTCTTTTTTTTTTTTCAATTTCTTTCCTTTGCAATTATTGATTATTTATGTAGGGAAGAAAATTCTGAGTCAGTTTAATTTTTCGACACGAAGATTTCAAAGTGTTTAAATAAACAATTACCAAGGTGCATTTTTTGTTTTTATTATATTTAAAACTCCCACCGACAGAGCTCCCATAGACTAATGGCTAGAGTGTTAGGCTTCCAAGCGAGTGGCCCTGGGTTCGAGTCCCAGCCTGAACGAAAATCTTCAATGTATACTTTTAGTTTCTAATTTGAAATTTCTTCTTCTTTTTTTTTAATTTTTCTCTTTTGCGAATATTGATTATTTATGTAGGGAGAAAAATTCTGAGTCAGTTTAATTATTCGACCTGTAAATTTCAAAGTGTTTGAATCAATAATTACCAAGGTGCATTTTTTGTTTTTATTATATTTAAGACTTCCATCGACAGAGCTCCGATAGCCTAATGGCTAGACCGTTGGGTTCCAAGCGCGTGGTACTGGGTTCGAGTCCCGGCCGGAACGAAAATCTTCCATGTATATATTGCTCTTCTAATTTGAAGATTCTTTTTTTTTTCAATTTCTTTCTTTTGCAAATATGGATTATTTATGTACGGAAGAAAATTCTGAGTCAGTTTAATCATTCGACCTTTAGATTTCAAAGATTTTAGATCAATAATTCCTAAGGTGCATTTTTGGTTTTTATTATAATTAAGACACCGATCAACAGAGATCCGATAGTATATTGGCGAGAGCGTTGGGCTTCCATGAGTGTCGCCCTGGGTTCAAATCCCAGCCGGAAAGGAAATCTTAAATGCAAATATTTTTTTCTAATTTTATAATTCTTTTTTTTTTATTTTTCCCTTTTGCGAAGTCAGTCAGTCAGTCTGACAGTCAATCAGTCAAGCACTCAGTCATTCAGTCTCAGTCAGTCAGTCCAGTCAGTCAGTCACTCAGTCAGTCAGTTAGTCCTTCAGCCAGTCAGTCAAGCAGTCAGTCATTTAGTCTCAGTCAGTCAGTCATTCAGTCAGTCAGTCGGTCAGTCCTGTGCAGTCAGTTAGTCACTAAAGCAGTCAGTCAGTCTCAGTCAGTCAGTCAGTCAGTCAGTCCAGTCCAGTCTCAGTCAGTCAGTCAGTCAGTCTCGGTCAGTCAGTCAGTCAGTCATTCAGTCAGTCAGTCAGTCAGGCAGTCAGTCAGTCGGTCAGCCTTATTCAGTCAGTCTGTCAGTCAGTCAGTCAGTCAGCCTTATTCAGTCAGTCTGTCAGTCATCCTTATTCAGTCAGTCTGTCAGTCAGTCAGTCGGTCAGTCAAGCAGTCAGTCAGGTAGTCAAGCAGTCAGTCAGTCAGTGTCAGTCAGTCATTTAGTCATTCAGTCAGTCAGTGAAATAGCCAGTCAGAGAGTCAAGCAGTCAGTCAGTCAGTCTCAGTCAGTCAGTTAGTCAGTCAGTCAGTCAGTCAGTCAGTCAGTCCAGTCTCAGTCAGTCAGTCAGTTAGTCAGTCAGTCTCGGTCAGTCAGGCAGTATCAGTCAGGCAGTAAGACTCCGCTCGACAGAACTCCGATAGCCTAATGGCTAGACCGCTGGTCTTCCAAGCGAGTGGCCTGGGTTCGAGTCCCAGCCGGAGCGAATATCTTCAATGTATATATTTCTTTTCTAATTTGAAAATTCTTTTTTTTTTTTCAATTTCTTTCCTTTGCAATTATTGATTATTTATGTAGGGAAGAAAATTCTGAGTCAGTTTAATTTTTCGACACGAAGATTTCAATGTGTTTAAATAAACAATTACCAAGGTGCATTTTTTGTTTTTATTATATTTAAAACTCCCACCGACAGAGCTCCCATAGACTAATGGCTAGAGTGTTAGGCTTCCAAGCGAGTGGCCCTGGGTTCGAGTCCCAGCCTGAACGAAAATCTTCAATGTATACTTTTAGTTTCTAATTTGAAATTTCTTCTTCTTTTTTTTTAATTTTTCTCTTTTGCGAATATTGATTATTTATGTAGGGAGAAAAATTCTGAGTCAGTTTAATTATTCGACCTGTAAATTTCAAAGTGTTTGAATCAATAATTACCAAGGTGCATTTTTTGTTTTTATTATATTTAAGACTTCCATCGACAGAGCTCCGATAGCCTAATGGCTAGACCGTTGGGTTCCAAGCGCGTGGTACTGGGTTCGAGTCCCGGCCGGAACGAAAATCTTCCATGTATATATTTCTCTTCTAACTTGAAGATTCTTTTTTTTTTCAATTTCTTTCTTTTGCAAATATGGATTATTTATGTACGGAAGAAAATTCTGAGTCAGTTTAATCATTCGACCTTTAGATTTCAAAGATTTTAGATCAATAATTCCTAAGGTGCATTTTTGGTTTTTATTATAATTAAGACACCGATCAACAGAGATCCGATAGTATATTGGCGAGAGCGTTGGGCTTCCATGAGTGTCGCCCTGGGTTCAAATCCCAGCCGGAAAGGAAATCTTAAATGCAAATATTTTTTTCTAATTTTATAATTCTTTTTTTTTTATTTTTCCCTTTTGCGAAGTCAGTCAGTCAGTCTGACAGTCAATCAGTCAAGCACTCAGTCATTCAGTCTCAGTCAGTCAGTCCAGTCAGTCAGTCACTCAGTCAGTCAGTTAGTCCTTCAGCCAGTCAGTCAAGCAGTCAGTCATTTAGTCTCAGTCAGTCAGTCATTCAGTCAGTCAGACAGTCAGTCAGTCAGTCGGTCAGTCCTGTGCAGTCAGTAAGTCACTAAAGCAGTCAGTCAGTCTCAGTCAGTCAGTCAGTCCAGTCCAGTCTCAGTCAGTCAGTCAGTCAGTCTCGGTCAGTCAGTCAGTCAGTCATTCAGTCAGTCAGTCAGTCAGGCAGTCAGTCAGTCGGTCAGCCTTATTCAGTCAGTCTGTCAGTCAGTCAGTCAGTCAGCCTTATTCAGTCAGTCTGTCAGTCATCCTTATTCAGTCAGTCTGTCAGTCAGTCAGTCGGTCAGTCAAGCAGTCAGTCAGGTAGTCAAGCAGTCAGTCAGTCAGTGTCAGTCAGTCATTTAGTCATTCAGTCAGTCAGTGAAATAGCCAGTCAGAGAGTCAAGCAGTCAGTCAGTCAGTCTCAGTCAGTCAGTTAGTCAGTCAGTCAGTCAGTCAGTCAGTCAGTCCAGTCTCAGTCAGTCAGTCAGTTAGTCAGTCAGTCTCGGTCAGTCAGGCAGTATCAGTCAGGCAGTAAGACTCCGCTCGACAGAACTCCGATAGCCTAATGGCTAGACCGCTGGTCTTCCAAGCGAGTGGCCTGGGTTCGAGTCCCAGCCGGAGCGAATATCTTCAATGTATATATTTCTTTTCTAATTTGAAAATTCTTTTTTTTTTTTCAATTTCTTTCCTTTGCAATTATTGATTATTTATGTAGGGAAGAAAATTCTGAGTCAGTTTAATTTTTCGACACGAAGATTTCAAAGTGTTTAAATAAACAATTACCAAGGTGCATTTTTTGTTTTTATTATATTTAAAACTCCCACCGACAGAGCTCCCATAGACTAATGGCTAGAGTGTTAGGCTTCCAAGCGAGTGGCCCTGGGTTCGAGTCCCAGCCTGAACGAAAATCTTCAATGTATACTTTTAGTTTCTAATTTGAAATTTCTTCTTCTTTTTTTTTAATTTTTCTCTTTTGCGAATATTGATTATTTATGTAGGGAGAAAAATTCTGAGTCAGTTTAATTATTCGACCTGTAAATTTCAAAGTGTTTGAATCAATAATTACCAAGGTGCATTTTTTGTTTTTATTATATTTAAGACTTCCATCGACAGAGCTCCGATAGCCTAATGGCTAGACCGTTGGGTTCCAAGCGCGTGGTACTGGGTTCGAGTCCCGGCCGGAACGAAAATCTTCCATGTATATATTTCTCTTCTAATTTGAAGATTCTTTTTTTTTTCAATTTCTTTCTTTTGCAAATATGGATTATTTATGTACGGAAGAAAATTCTGAGTCAGTTTAATCATTCGACCTTTAGATTTCAAAGATTTTAGATCAATAATTCCTAAGGTGCATTTTTGGTTTTTATTATAATTAAGACACCGATCAACAGAGATCCGATAGTATATTGGCGAGAGCGTTGGGCTTCCATGAGTGTCGCCCTGGGTTCAAATCCCAGCCGGAAAGGAAATCTTAAATGCAAATATTTTTTTCTAATTTTATAATTCTTTTTTTTTTATTTTTCCCTTTTGCGAAGTCAGTCAGTCAGTCTGACAGTCAATCAGTCAAGCACTCAGTCATTCAGTCTCAGTCAGTCAGTCCAGTCAGTCAGTCACTCAGTCAGTCAGTTAGTCCTTCAGCCAGTCAGTCAAGCAGTCAGTCATTTAGTCTCAGTCAGTCAGTCATTCAGTCAGTCAGTCGGTCAGTCCTGTGCAGTCAGTTAGTCACTAAAGCAGTCAGTCAGTCTCAGTCAGTCAGTCAGTCAGTCAGTCCAGTCCAGTCTCAGTCAGTCAGTCAGTCAGTCTCGGTCAGTCAGTCAGTCAGTCATTCAGTCAGTCAGTCAGTCAGGCAGTCAGTCAGTCGGTCAGCCTTATTCAGTCAGTCTGTCAGTCAGTCAGTCAGCCTTATTCAGTCAGTCTGTCAGTCATCCTTATTCAGTCAGTCTGTCAGTCAGTCAGTCGGTCAGTCCTGTCCAGTCAGTTAGTCAGTCAAGCAGTCAGTCAGGTAGTCAAGCAGTCAGTCAGTCAGTGTCAGTCAGTCATTTAGTCATTCAGTCAGTCTGTGAAATAGCCAGTCAGAGAGTCAAGCAGTCAGTCAGTCAGTCTCAGTCAGTCAGTTAGTCAGTCAGTCCAGTCTCAGTCAGTCAGGCAGTTAGTCAGTCAGTCTCGGTCAGTCAGTGAGTCAGTCAGTCAGTATCAGTCAGTCAGTGAGTCAGTCTGTCAGTCAGGCAGTATCAGTCACGCAGTAAGACTCCGCTCGACAGAACTCCGATAGCCTAATGGCTAGACCGCTGGTCTTCCAAGCGAGTGGCCTGGGTTCGAGTCCCAGCCGGAGCGAATAGCTTCAATGTATATATTTCTTTTCTAATTTGAAAATTCTTTTTTTTTTCAATTTCTTTCCTTTGCAATTATTGATTATTTATGTAGGGAAGAAAATTCTGAGTCAGTTTAATTTTTCGACACGAAGATTTCAAAGTGTTTAAATAAACAATTACCAAGGTGCATTTTTTGTTTTTATTATATTTAAAACTCCCACCGACAGAGCTCCCATAGACAAATGGCTAGAGTGTTAGGCTTCCAAGCGAGTGGCCCTGGGTTCGAGTCCCGGCCGGAAAGGAAATCTTAAATGCAAATATTTTTTTCTAATTTTATAATTCTTTTTTTTTATTTTTCCCTTTTGCGAAGTCAGTCAGTCAGTCTGACAGTCAATCAGTCAAGCACTCAGTCATTCAGTCTCAGTCAGTCAGTCCAGTCAGTCAGTCACTCAGTTAGTCAGTTAGTCCTTCAGCCAGTCAGTCAAGAAGTCAGTCATTTAGTCTCAGTCAGTCAGTCATTCAGTCAGTCAGTCAGTCAGGCAGTCAGTCAGTCAGTCAGTCGGTCAGTCCTGTGCAGTCAGTTAGTCACTAAAGCAGTCAGTCAGTCTCAGTCAGTCAGTCCAGTCCAGTCTCAGTCAGTCAGTCAGTCAGTCTCGGTCAGTCAGTCGGTCAGCCTTATTCAGTCAGTCTGTCAGTCAGTCAGTCAGTCAGCCTTATTCAGTCAGTCTGTCAGTCATCCTTATTCAGTCAGTCTGTCAGTCAGTCAGTCGGTCAGTCCTGTCCAGTCAGTTAGTCAGTCAAGCAGTCAGTCAGGTAGTCAAGCAGTCAGTCAGTCAGTGTCAGTCAGTCATTTAGTCATTCAGTCAGTCAGTGAAATAGCCAGTCAGAGAGTCAAGCAGTCAGTCAGTCAGTCTCAGTCAGTCAGTTAGTCAGTCAGTCAGTCAGTCAGTCAGTCAGTCCAGTCTCAGCCAGTTAGTCAGTCAGTCTCGGTCAGTCAGTGAGTCAGTCAGTCAGTATCAGTCAGTCAGTGAGTCAGTCTGTCAGTCAGGCAGTATCAGTCAGGCAGTAAGACTCCGCTCGACAGAACTCCGATAGCCTAATGGCTAGACCGCTGGTCTTCCAAGCGAGTGGCCTGGGTTCGAGTCCCAGCCGGAGCGAATATCTTCAATGTATATATTTCTTTTCTAATTTGAAAATTCTTTTTTTTTTCAATTTCTTTCCTTTGCAATTATTGATTATTTATGTGGGGAAGAAAATTCTGAGTCAGTTTAATTTTTCGACACGAAGATTTCAAAGTGTTTAAATAAACAATTACCAAGGTGCATTTTTTGTTTTTATTATATTTAAAACTCCCACCGACAGAGCTCCCATAGACTAATGGCTAGAGTGTTAGGCTTCCAAGCGAGTGGCCCTGGGTTCGAGTCCCAGCCTGAACGAAAATCTTCAATGTATACTTTTAGTTTCTAATTTGAAATTTCTTCTTCTTTTTTTTTTAATTTTTCTCTTTTGCGAATATTGATTATTTATGTCGGGAGAAAAATTCTGAGTCAGTTTAATTATTCGACCTGTAAATTTCAAAGTGTTTGAATCAATAATTACCAAGGTGCATTTTTTGTTTTTATTATATTTAAGACTTCCATCGACAGAGCTCCGATAGCCTAATGGCTAGACCGTTGGGTTCCTAAAGCGTGGTACTGGGTTCGAGTCCCGGCCGGAAAGGAAATCTTAAATGCAAATATTTTTTTCTAATTTTATAATTCTTTTTTTTTTTATTTTTCCCTTTTGCGAAGTCAGTCAGTCAGTCTGACAGTCAATCAGTCAAGCACTCAGTCATTCAGTCTCAGTCAGTCAGTCCAGTCAGTCAGTCACTCAGTCAGTCAGTTAGTCCTTCAGCCAGTCAGTCAAGCAGTCAGTCATTTAGTCTCAGTCATTCAGTCAGTCAGTCAGTCAGTCAGTCAGTCGGTCAGTCCTGTGCAGTCAGTTAGTCACTAAAGCAGTCAGTCAGTCTCAGTCAGTCAGTCAGTCAGTCTCGGTCAGTCAGTCAGTCAGTCATTCAGTCAGTCAGTCAGTCAGGCAGTCAGTCAGTCAGTCAGTCGGTCAGTCCTGTGCAGTCAGTTAGTCACTAAAGCAGTCAGTCAGTCTCAGTCAGTCAGTCAGTCAGTCAGTCCAGTCCAGTCTCAGTCAGTCAGTCAGTCAGTCTCGGTCAGTCAGTCAGTCAGTCAATCAGTCAGTCAGTCAGTCAGGCAGTCAGTCAGTCGGTCAGCCTTATTCAGTCAGTCTGTCAGTCAGTCAGTCAGTCAGCCTTATTCAGTCAGTCTGTCAGTCATCCTTATTCAGTCAGTCTGTCAGTCAGTCAGTCGGTCAGTCCTGTCCAGTCAGTTAGTCAGTCAAGCAGTCAGTCAGGTAGTCAAGCAGTCAGTCAGTCAGTGTCAGTCAGTCATTTAGTCATTCAGTCAGTCAGTGAAATAGCCAGTCAGAGAGTCAAGCAGTCAGTTAGTCAGTCTCAGTCAGTCAGTTAGACAGTCAGTCAGTCAGTCCAGTCTCAGTCAGTCAGGCAGTTATTCAGTCAGTCATGGTCAGTCAGTGAGTCAGTCAGTCAGTATCAGTCAGTCAGTGAGTCAGTCTGTCAGTCAGGCAGTATCAGTCAGGCAGTAAGACTCCGCTCGACAGAACTCCGATAGCCTAATGGCTAGACCGCTGGTCTTCCAAGCGAGTGGCCTGGGTTCGAGTCCCAGCCGGAGCGAATATCTTCAATGTATATATTTCTTTTCTAATTTGAAAATTCTTTTTTTTTTTCAATTTCTTTCCTTTGCAATTATTGATTATTTATGTAGGGAAGAAAATTCTGAGTCAGTTTAATTTTTCGACACGAAGATTTCAAAGTGTTTAAATAAACAATTACCAAGGTGCATTTTTTCTTTTTATTATATTTAAAACTCCCACCGACAGAGCTCCCATAGACTAATGGCTAGACCGTTGGGTTCCAAGCGCGTGGTACTGGGTTCGAGTCCCGGCCGGAACGAAAATCTTCCATGTATATATTTCTCTTCTAATTTGAAGATTCTTTTTTTTTTCAATTTCTTTCTTTTGCAAATATGGATTATTTATGTACGGAAGAAAATTCTGAGTCAGTTTAATCATTCGACCTTTAGATTTCAAAGATTTTAGATCAATAATTACTAAGGTGCATTTTTTGTTTTTATTATAATTAAGACACCGATCAACAGAGATCCGATAGTATATTGGCGAGAGCGTTGGGCTTCCATGAGTGTCGCCCTGGGTTTAAATCCCAGCCGGAAAGGAAATCTTAAATGCAAATATTTTTTTCTAATTTTATAATTCTTTTTTTTTTATTTTTCCCTTTTGCGAAGTCAGTCAGTCAGTCTGACAGTCAATCAGTCAAGCACTCAGTCATTCAGTCTCAGTCAGTCAGTCCAGTCAGTCAGTCACTCAGTCAGTCAGTTAGTCCTTCAGCCAGTCAGTCAAGCAGTCAGTCATTTAGTCTCAGTCATTCAGTCAGTCAGTCAGTCAGTCAGTCAGTCGGTCAGTCCTGTGCAGTCAGTTAGTCACTAAAGCAGTCAGTCAGTCTCAGTCAGTCAGTCAGTCAGTCTCGGTCAGTCAGTCAGTCAGTCATTCAGTCAGTCAGTCAGTCAGGCAGTCAGTCAGTCGGTCAGCCTTATTCAGTCAGTCTGTCAGTCAGTCAGTCAGTCAGCCTTATTCAGTCAGTCTGTCAGTCATCCTTATTCAGTCAGTCTTTCAGTCAGTCAGTCGGTCAGTCCTGTCCAGTCAGTTAGTCAGTCAGGTAGTCAAGCAGTCAGTCAGTCAGTGTCAGTCAGTCATTTAGTCATTCAGTCAGTCAGTGAAATAGCCAGTCAGAGAGTCAAGCAGTCAGTCAGTCAGTCTCAGTCAGTCAGTTAGTCAGTCAGTCAGTCAGTCAGTCAGTCAGTCAGTCCAGTCTCAGTCAGTCAGGCAGTTAGTCAGTCAGTCTCGGTCAGTCAGTGAGTCAGTCAGTCAGTATCAGTCAGTCAGTGAGTCAGTCTGTCAGTCAGGCAGTATCAGTCAGGCAGTAAGACTCCGCTCGACAGAACTCCGATAGCCTAATGGCTAGACCGCTGGTCTTCCAAGCGAGTGGCCTGGGTTCGAGTCCCAGCCGGAGCGAATAGCTTCAATGTATATATTTCTTTTCTAATTTGAAAATTCTTTTTTTTTTCAATTTCTTTCCTTTGCAATTATTGATTATTTATGTAGGGAAGAAAATTCTGAGTCAGTTTAATTTTTCGACACGAAGATTTCAAAGTGTTTAAATAAACAATTACCAAGGTGCATTTTTTGTTTTTATTATATTTAAAACTCCCACCGACAGAGCTCCGATAGCCTAATGGCTAGACCGTTGGGTTCCTAGCGCGTGGTACAGGGTTCGAGTCCCGGCCGGAAAGGAAATCTTAAATGCAAATATTTTTTTCTAATTTTATAATTCTTTTTTTTTATTTTTCCCTTTTGCGAAGTCAGTCAGTCAGTCTGACAGTCAATCAGTCAAGCACTCAGTCATTCAGTCTCAGTCAGTCAGTCCAGTCAGTCAGTCACTCAGTCAGTCAGTTAGTCCTTCAGCCAGTCAGTCAAGCAGTCAGTCATTTAGTCTCAGTCAGTCAGTCATTCAGTCAGTCAGTCAGTCAGGCAGTCAGTCAGTCAGTCAGTCGGTCAGTCCTGTGCAGTCAGTTAGTCACTAAAGCAGTCAGTCAGTCTCAGTCAGTCAGTCAGTCAGTCAGTCCAGTCCAGTCTCAGTCAGTCAGTCAGTCAGTCTCGGTCAGTCAGTCAGTCAGTCATTCAGTCAGTCAGTCAGTCAGGCAGTCAGTCAGTCGGTCAGCCTTATTCAGTCAGTCTGTCAGTCAGTCAGTCAGTCAGCCTTATTCAGTCAGTCTGTCAGTCATCCTTATTCAGTCAGTCTGTCAGTCAGTCAGTCGGTCAGTCCTGTCCAGTCAGTTAGTCAGTCAAGCAGTCAGTCAGGTAGTCAAGCAGTCAGTCAGTCAGTGTCAGTCAGTCATTTAGTCATTCAGTCAGTCAGTGAAATAGCCAGTCAGAGAGTCAAGCAGTCAGTTAGTCAGTCTCAGTCAGTCAGTTAGACAGTCAGTCAGTCAGTCCAGTCTCAGTCAGTCAGGCAGTTATTCAGTCAGTCATGGTCAGTCAGTGAGTCAGTCAGTCAGTATCAGTCAGTCAGTGAGTCAGTCTGTCAGTCAGGCAGTATCAGTCAGGCAGTAAGACTCCGCTCGACAGAACTCCGATAGCCTAATGGCTAGACCGCTGGTCTTCCAAGCGAGTGGCCTGGGTTCGAGTCCCAGCCGGAGCGAATATCTTCAATGTATATATTTCTTTTCTAATTTGAAAATTCTTTTTTTTTTTTCAATTTCTTTCCTTTGCAATTATTGATTATTTATGTAGGGAAGAAAATTCTGAGTCAGTTTAATTTTTCGACACGAAGATTTCAAAGTGTTTAAATAAACAATTACCAAGGTGCATTTTTTCTTTTTATTATATTTAAAACTCCCACCGACAGAGCTCCCATAGACTAATGGCTAGACCGTTGGGTTCCAAGCGCGTGGTACTGGGTTCGAGTCCCGGCCGGAACGAAAATCTTCCATGTATATATTTCTCTTCTAATTTGAAGATTCTTTTTTTTTTCAATTTCTTTCTTTTGCAAATATGGATTATTTATGTACGGAAGAAAATTCTGAGTCAGTTTAATCATTCGACCTTTAGATTTCAAAGATTTTAGATCAATAATTACTAAGGTGCATTTTTTGTTTTTATTATAATTAAGACACCGATCAACAGAGATCCGATAGTATATTGGCGAGAGCGTTGGGCTTCCATGAGTGTCGCCCTGGGTTTAAATCCCAGCCGGAAAGGAAATCTTAAATGCAAATATTTTTTTCTAATTTTATAATTCTTTTTTTTTTATTTTTCCCTTTTGCGAAGTCAGTCAGTCAGTCTGACAGTCAATCAGTCAAGCACTCAGTCATTCAGTCTCAGTCAGTCAGTCCAGTCAGTCAGTCACTCAGTCAGTCAGTTAGTCCTTCAGCCAGTCAGTCAAGCAGTCAGTCATTTAGTCTCAGTCATTCAGTCAGTCAGTCAGTCAGTCAGTCAGTCGGTCAGTCCTGTGCAGTCAGTTAGTCACTAAAGCAGTCAGTCAGTCTCAGTCAGTCAGTCAGTCAGTCTCGGTCAGTCAGTCAGTCAGTCATTCAGTCAGTCAGTCAGTCAGGCAGTCAGTCAGTCGGTCAGCCTTATTCAGTCAGTCTGTCAGTCAGTCAGTCAGTCAGCCTTATTCAGTCAGTCTGTCAGTCATCCTTATTCAGTCAGTCTTTCAGTCAGTCAGTCGGTCAGTCCTGTCCAGTCAGTTAGTCAGTCAGGTAGTCAAGCAGTCAGTCAGTCAGTGTCAGTCAGTCATTTAGTCATTCAGTCAGTCAGTGAAATAGCCAGTCAGAGAGTCAAGCAGTCAGTCAGTCAGTCTCAGTCAGTCAGTTAGTCAGTCAGTCAGTCAGTCAGTCAGTCAGTCAGTCCAGTCTCAGTCAGTCAGGCAGTTAGTCAGTCAGTCTCGGTCAGTCAGTGAGTCAGTCAGTCAGTATCAGTCAGTCAGTGAGTCAGTCTGTCAGTCAGGCAGTATCAGTCAGGCAGTAAGACTCCGCTCGACAGAACTCCGATAGCCTAATGGCTAGACCGCTGGTCTTCCAAGCGAGTGGCCTGGGTTCGAGTCCCAGCCGGAGCGAATAGCTTCAATGTATATATTTCTTTTCTAATTTGAAAATTCTTTTTTTTTTCAATTTCTTTCCTTTGCAATTATTGATTATTTATGTAGGGAAGAAAATTCTGAGTCAGTTTAATTTTTCGACACGAAGATTTCAAAGTGTTTAAATAAACAATTACCAAGGTGCATTTTTTGTTTTTATTATATTTAAAACTCCCACCGACAGAGCTCCGATAGCCTAATGGCTAGACCGTTGGGTTCCTAGCGCGTGGTACAGGGTTCGAGTCCCGGCCGGAAAGGAAATCTTAAATGCAAATATTTTTTTCTAATTTTATAATTCTTTTTTTTTATTTTTCCCTTTTGCGAAGTCAGTCAGTCAGTCTGACAGTCAATCAGTCAAGCACTCAGTCATTCAGTCTCAGTCAGTCAGTCCAGTCAGTCAGTCACTCAGTCAGTCAGTTAGTCCTTCAGCCAGTCAGTCAAGCAGTCAGTCATTTAGTCTCAGTCAGTCAGTCATTCAGTCAGTCAGTCAGTCAGGCAGTCAGTCAGTCAGTCAGTCGGTCAGTCCTGTGCAGTCAGTTAGTCACTAAAGCAGTCAGTCAGTCTCAGTCAGTCAGTCAGTCAGTCAGTCCAGTCCAGTCTCAGTCAGTCAGTCAGTCAGTCTCGGTCAGTCAGTCAGTCAGTCATTCAGTCAGTCAGTCAGTCAGGCAGTCAGTCAGTCGGTCAGCCTTATTCAGTCAGTCTGTCAGTCAGTCAGTCAGTCAGCCTTATTCAGTCAGTCTGTCAGTCATCCTTATTCAGTCAGTCTGTCAGTCAGTCAGTCGGTCAGTCCTGTCCAGTCAGTTAGTCAGTCAAGCAGTCAGTCAGGTAGTCAAGCAGTCAGTCAGTCAGTGTCAGTCAGTCATTTAGTCATTCAGTCAGTCAGTGAAATAGCCAGTCAGAGAGTCAAGCAGTCAGTCAGTCAGTCTCAGTCAGTCAGTTAGTCAGTCAGTTAGTCAGTCAGTCAGTCAGTCCAGTCTCAGTCAGTCAGGCAGTTAGTCAGTCAGTCTCGGTCAGTCAGTGAGTCAGTCAGTCAGTATCAGTCAGTCAGTGAGTCAGAGTGTCAGTCAGGCAGTATCAGTCAGGCAGTAAGACTCCGCTCGACAGAACTCCGATAGCCTAATGGCTAGACCGCTGGTCTTCCAAGGGAGTGGCCTGGGTTCGAGTCCCAGCCGGAGCGAATATCTTCAATGTATATATTTCTTTTCTAATTTGAAAATTCTTTTTTTTTTTCAATTTCTTTCCTTTGCAATTATTGATTATTTATGTAGGGAAGAAAATTCTGAGTCAGTTTAATTTTTCGACACGAAGATTTCAAAGTGTTTAAATAAACAATTACCAAGGTGCATTTTTTGTTTTTATTATATTTAAAACTCCCACCGACAGAGCTCCCATAGACTAATGGCTAGAGTGTTAGGCTTCCAAGCGAGTGGCCCTGGGTTCGAGTCCCAGCCTGAACGAAAATCTTCAATGTATACTTTTAGTTTCTAATTTGAAATTTCTTCTTCTTTTTTTTAATTTTTCTCTTTTGCGAATATTGATTATTTATGTAGGGAGAAAAATTCTGAGTCAGTTTAATTATTCGACCTGTAAATTTCAAAGTGTTTGAATCAATAATTACCAAGGTGCATTTTTTGTTTTTATTATATTTAAGACTTCCATCGACAGAGCTCCGATAGCCTAATGGCTAGACCGTTGGGTTCCAAGCGCGTGGTACTGGGTTCGAGTCCCGGCCGGAACGAAAATCTTCCATGTATATATTTCTCTTCTAATTTGAAGATTCTTTTTTTTTTCAATTTTTTTCTTTTGCAAATATGGATTATTTATGTACGGAAGAAAATTCTGAGTCAGTTTAATCATTCGACCTTTAGATTTCAAAGATTTTAGATCAATAATTACTAAGGTGCATTTTTTGTTTTTATTATAATTAAGACACCGATCAACAGAGATCCGATAGTATATTGGCGAGAGCGTTGGGCTTCCATGAGTGTCGCCCTGGGTTCAAATCCCAGCCGGAAAGGAAATCTTAAATGCAAATATTTTTTTCTAATTTTATAATTCTTTTTTTTTTATTTTTCCCTTTTGCGAAGTCAGTCAGTCAGTCTGACAGTCAATCAGTCAAGCACTCAGTCATTCAGTCTCAGTCAGTCAGTCCAGTCAGTCAGTCACTCAGTCAGTCAGTTAGTCCTTCAGCCAGTCAGTCAAGCAGTCAGTCATTTAGTCTCAGTCAGTCAGTCATTCAGTCAGTCAGTCAGTCAGTCAGTCAGTCCAGTCTCAGTCAGTCAGGCAGTTAGTCAGTCAGTCTCGGTCAGTCAGTGAGTCAGTCAGTCAGTATCAGTCAGTCAGTGAGTCAGTCTGTCAGTCAGGCAGTATCAGTCAGGCAGTAAGACTCCGCTCGACAGAACTCCGATAGCCTAATGGCTAGACCGCTGGTCTTCCAAGCGAGTGGCCTGGGTTCGAGTCCCAGCCGGAGCGAATAGCTTCAATGTATATATTTCTTTTCTAATTTGAAAATTCTTTTTTTTTTCAATTTCTTTCCTTTGCAGTTATTGATTATTTATGTAGGGAAGAAAATTCTGAGTCAGTTTAATTTTTCGACACGAAGATTTCAAAGTGTTTAAATAAACAATTACCAAGGTGCATTTTTTGTTTTTATTATATTTAAAACTCCCACCGACAGAGCTCCCATAGACTAATGGCTAGAGTGTTAGGCTTCCAAGCGAGTGGCCCTGGGTTCGAGTCCCAGCCTGAACGAAAATCTTCAATGTATACTTTTAGTTTCTAATTTGAAATTTCTTCTTCTTTTTTTTTTAATTTTTCTCTTTTGCGAATATTGATTATTTATGTAGGGAGAAAAATTCTGAGTCAGTTTAATTATTCGACCAGTAAATTTCAAAGTGTTTGAATCAATAATTACCAAGGTGCATTTTTTGTTTTTATTATATTTAAGACTTCCATCGACAGAGCTCCGATAGCCTAATGGCTAGACCGTTGGGTTCCTAGCGCGTGGTACAGGGTTCGAGTCCCGGCCGGAAAGGAAATCTTAAATGCAAATATTTTTTTCTAATTTTATAATTCTTTTTTTTTATTTTTCCCTTTTGCGAAGTCAGTCAGTCAGTCTGACAGTCAATCAGTCAAGCACTCAGTCATTCAGTCTCAGTCAGTCAGTCCAGTCAGTCAGTCACTCAGTCAGTCAGTTAGTCCTTCAGCCAGTCAGTCAAGCAGTCAGTCATTTAGTCTCAGTCAGTCAGTCATTCAGTCAGTCAGTCAGTCAGGCAGTCAGTCAGTCAGTCAGTCGGTCAGTCCTGTGCAGTCAGTTAGTCACTAAAGCAGTCAGTCAGTCTCAGTCAGTCAGTCAGTCAGTCAGTCCAGTCCAGTCTCAGTCAGTCAGTCAGTCAGTCTCGGTCAGTCAGTCAGTCAGTCATTCAGTCAGTCAGTCAGTCAGGCAGTCAGTCAGTCGGTCAGCCTTATTCAGTCAGTCTGTCAGTCAGTCAGTCAGTCAGCCTTATTCAGTCAGTCTGTCAGTCATCCTTATTCAGTCAGTCTGTCAGTCAGTCAGTCGGTCAGTCCTGTCCAGTCAGTTAGTCAGTCAAGCAGTCAGTCAGGTAGTCAAGCAGTCAGTCAGTCAGTGTCAGTCAGTCATTTAGTCATTCAGTCAGTCAGTGAAATAGCCAGTCAGAGAGTCAAGCAGTCAGTCAGTCAGTCTCAGTCAGTCAGTTAGTCAGTCAGTTAGTCAGTCAGTCAGTCAGTCCAGTCTCAGTCAGTCAGGCAGTTAGTCAGTCAGTCTCGGTCAGTCAGTGAGTCAGTCAGTCAGTATCAGTCAGTCAGTGAGTCAGAGTGTCAGTCAGGCAGTATCAGTCAGGCAGTAAGACTCCGCTCGACAGAACTCCGATAGCCTAATGGCTAGACCGCTGGTCTTCCAAGGGAGTGGCCTGGGTTCGAGTCCCAGCCGGAGCGAATATCTTCAATGTATATATTTCTTTTCTAATTTGAAAATTCTTTTTTTTTTTCAATTTCTTTCCTTTGCAATTATTGATTATTTATGTAGGGAAGAAAATTCTGAGTCAGTTTAATTTTTCGACACGAAGATTTCAAAGTGTTTAAATAAACAATTACCAAGGTGCATTTTTTGTTTTTATTATATTTAAAACTCCCACCGACAGAGCTCCCATAGACTAATGGCTAGAGTGTTAGGCTTCCAAGCGAGTGGCCCTGGGTTCGAGTCCCAGCCTGAACGAAAATCTTCAATGTATACTTTTAGTTTCTAATTTGAAATTTCTTCTTCTTTTTTTTAATTTTTCTCTTTTGCGAATATTGATTATTTATGTAAGGAGAAAAATTCTGAGTCAGTTTAATTATTCGACCTGTAAATTTCAAAGTGTTTGAATCAATAATTACCAAGGTGCATTTTTTGTTTTTATTATATTTAAGACTTCCATCGACAGAGCTCCGATAGCCTAATGGCTAGACCGTTGGGTTCCAAGCGCGTGGTACTGGGTTCGAGTCCCGGCCGGAACGAAAATCTTCCATGTATATATTTCTCTTCTAATTTGAAGATTCTTTTTTTTTTCAATTTTTTTCTTTTGCAAATATGGATTATTTATGTACGGAAGAAAATTCTGAGTCAGTTTAATCATTCGACCTTTAGATTTCAAAGATTTTAGATCAATAATTACTAAGGTGCATTTTTTGTTTTTATTATAATTAAGACACCGATCAACAGAGATCCGATAGTATATTGGCGAGAGCGTTGGGCTTCCATGAGTGTCGCCCTGGGTTCAAATCCCAGCCGGAAAGGAAATCTTAAATGCAAATATTTTTTTCTAATTTTATAATTCTTTTTTTTTTATTTTTCCCTTTTGCGAAGTCAGTCAGTCAGTCTGACAGTCAATCAGTCAAGCACTCAGTCATTCAGTCTCAGTCAGTCAGTCCAGTCAGTCAGTCACTCAGTCAGTCAGTTAGTCCTTCAGCCAGTCAGTCAAGAAGTCAGTCATTTAGTCTCAGTCAGTCAGTCATTCAGTCAGTCAGTCAGTCAGGCAGTCAGTCAGTCAGTCAGTCGGTCAGTCCTGTGCAGTCAGTTAGTCACTAAAGCAGTCAGTCAGTCTCAGTCAGTCAGTCCAGTCCAGTCTCAGTCAGTCAGTCAGTCAGTCTCGGTCAGTCAGTCAGTCAGTCATTCAGTCAGTCAGTCAGTCAGGCAGTCAGTCAGTCGGTCAGCCTTATTCAGTCAGTCTGTCAGTCAGTCAGTCAGTCAGCCTTATTCAGTCAGTCTGTCAGTCATCCTTATTCAGTCAGTCTGTCAGTCAGTCAGTCGGTCAGTCCTGTCCAGTCAGTTAGTCAGTCAAGCAGTCAGTCAGGTAGTCAAGCAGTCAGTCAGTCAGTGTCAGTCAGTCATTTAGTCATTCAGTCAGTCAGTGAAATAGCCAGTCAGAGAGTCAAGCAGTCAGTCAGTCAGTCTCAGTCTGTCAGTTAGTCAGTCAGTCAGTCAGTCAGTCAGTCAGTCCAGTCTCAGTCAGTCAGGCAGTTAGTCAGTCAGTCTCGGTCAGTCAGTGAGTCAGTCAGTCAGTATCAGTCAGTCAGTGAGTCAGTCTGTCAGTCAGGCAGTATCAGTCAGGCAGTAAGACTCCGCTCGACAGAACTCCGATAGCCTAATGGCTAGACCGCTGGTCTTCCAAGCGAGTGGCCTGGGTTCGAGTCCCAGCCGGAGCGAATATCTTCAATGTATATATTTCTTTTCTAATTTGAAAATTCTTTTTTTTTTCAATTTCTTTCCTTTGCAATTATTGATTATTTATGTGGGGAAGAAAATTCTGAGTCAGTTTAATTTTTCGACACGAAGATTTCAAAGTGTTTAAATAAACAATTACCAAGGTGCATTTTTTGTTTTTATTATATTTAAAACTCCCACCGACAGAGCTCCCATAGACTAATGGCTAGAGTGTTAGGCTTCCAAGCGAGTGGCCCTGGGTTCGAGTCCCAGCCTGAACGAAAATCTTCAATGTATACTTTTAGTTTCTAATTTGAAATTTCTTCTTCTTTTTTTTTTTAATTTTTCTCTTTTGCGAATATTGATTATTTTTGTCGGGAGAAAAATTCTGAGTCAGTTTAATTATTCGACCTGTAAATTTCAAAGTGTTTGAATCAATAATTACCAAGGTGCATTTTTTGTTTTTATTATATTTAAGACTTCCATCGACAGAGCTCCGATAGCCTAATGGCTAGACCGTTGGGTTCCTAAAGCGTGGTACTGGGTTCGAGTCCCGGCCGGAAAGGAAATCTTAAATGCAAATATTTTTTTCTAATTTTATAATTCTTTTTTTTTTATTTTTCCCTTTTGCGAAGTCAGTCAGTCAGTCTGACAGTCAATCAGTCAAGCACTCAGTCATTCAGTCTCAGTCAGTCAGTCCAGTCAGTCAGTCACTCAGTCAGTCAGTTAGTCCTTCAGCCAGTCAGTCAAGCAGTCAGTCATTTAGTCTCAGTCAGTCAGTCATTCAGTCAGTCAGTCAGTCAGGCAGTCAGTCAGTCAGTCAGTCGGTCAGTCCTATGCAGTCAGTTAGTCACTAAAGCAGTCAGTCAGTCTCAGTCAGTCAGTCAGTCAGTCAGTCCAGTTCAGTCTCAGTCAGTCAGTCTCGGTCAGTCAGTCAGTCAGTCATTTAGTCAGTCAGTCAGTCAGGCAGTCAGTCAGTCGGTTAGCCTTATTCAGTCAGTCTGTCAGTCAGTCAGTCAGCCTTATTCAGTCAGTGTGTCAGTCAGTCAGTCGGTCAGTCCTGTCCAGTCAGTTAGTCAGTCAAGCAGTCAGTCAGGTAGTCAAGCAGTCAGTCAGTCAGTGTCAGTCAGTCATTTAGTCATTCAGTCAGTCAGTGAAATAGCCAGTCAGAGAGTCAAGCAGAAAGTCAGTCAGTCTCAGTCAGTCAGTTAGTCAGTCAGTTAGTCAGTCAGTCAGTCAGTCCAGTCTCAGTCAGTCAGTCAGTCAGTCAGTCAGTCAGTCCAGTCCAGTCTCAGTCAGTCAGTCAGTCAGTCAGGCAGTCAGTCAGTCGGTCAGCCTTATTCAGTCAGTCAGTCAGTCAGGCAGTCAGTCAGTCGGTCAGCCTTATTCAGTCAGTCTGTCAGTCAGTCAGTCAGTCAGCCTTATTCAGTCAGTCTGTCAGTCATCCTTATTCAGTCAGTCTGTCAGTCAGTCAGTCGGTCAGTCCTGTCCAGTCAGTTACTCAGTCAAGCAGTCAGTCAGGTAGTCAAGCAGTCAGTCAGTCAGTGTCAGTCAGTCATTTAGTCATTCAGTCAGTCAGTGAAATAGCCAGTCAGAGAGTCAAGCAGTCAGTCAGTCAGTCTCAGTCAGTCAGTTAGTCAGTCAGTTAGTCAGTCAGTCAGTCAGTCCAGTCTCAGTCAGTCAGGCAGTTAGTCAGTCCAGTCCAGTCTCAGTCAGTCAGTCAGTCAGTCAGTCCAGTCCAGTCTCAGTCAGTCAGACAGTCAGTCTCGGTCAGTCAGTCAGTCAGTCATTCAGTCAGTCAGTCAGTCAGGCAGTCAGTCAGTCGGTCAGCCTTATTCAGTCAGTCTGTCAGTCAGTCAGTCAGTCAGCCTTATTCAGTCAGTCTGTCAGTCATCCTTATTCAGTCAGTCTGTCAGTCAGTCAGTCGGTCAGTCCTGTCCAGTCAGTTAGTCAGTCAAGCAGTCAGTCAGGTAGTCAAGCAGTCAGTCAGTCAGTGTCAGTCAGTCATTTAGTCATTCAGTCAGTCAGTGAAATAGCCAGTCAGAGAGTCAAGCAGTCAGTCAGTCAGTCTCAGTCAGTCAGTTAGTCAGTCAGTCAGTATCAGTCAGTCAATGAGTCAGTCTGTCAGTCAGGCAGTATCAGTCAGGCAGTAAGACTCCGCTCGACAGAACTCCGATAGCCTAATGGCTAGACCGCTGGTCTTCCAAGCGAGTGGCCTGGGTTCGAGTCCCAGCCGGAGCGAATATCTTCAATGTATATATTTCTTTTCTAATTTGAAAATTCTTTTTTTTTTTTTTGAATTTCTTTCCTTTGCAATTATTGATTATTTATGTAGGGAAGAAAATTCTAAGTCAGTTTAATTTTTCGACACGAAGATTTCAAAGTGTTTAAATAAACAATTACCAAGGTGCATTTTTTGTTTTTATTATATTTAAAACTCCCACCGACAGAGCTCCCATAGACTAATGGCTAGAGTGTTAGGCTTCCAAGCGAGTGGCCCTGGGTTCGAGTCCCAGCCTGAACGAAAATCTTCAATGTATACTTTTAGTTTCTAATTTGAAATTTCTTCTTCTTTTTTTTAATTTTTCTCTTTTGCGAATATTGATTATTTATGTAGGGAGAAAAATTCTGAGTCAGTTTAATTATTCGACCTGTAAATTTCAAAGTGTTGGATCAATAATTACCAAGGTGCATTTTTTGTTTTTATTATATTTAAGACTTCCATCGACAGAGCTCCGATAGCCTAATGGCTAGACCGTTGGGTTCCAAGCGCGTGGTACTGGGTTCGAGTCCCGGCCGGAACGAAAATCTTCCATGTATATATTTCTCTTCTAATTTGAAGATTCTTTTTTTTTTCAATTTCTTTCTTTTGCAAATATGGATTATTTATGTACGGAAGAAAATTCTGAGTCAGTTTAATCATTCGACCTTTAGATTTCAAAGATTTTAGATCAATAATTACTAAGGTGCATTTTTTGTTTTTATTATAATTAAGACACCGATCAACAGAGATCCGATAGTATATTGGCGAGAGCGTTGGGCTTCCATGAGTGTCGCCCTGGGTTCAAATCCCAGCCGGAAAGGAAGTCTTAAATGCAAATATTTTTTTCTAATTTTATAATTCTTTTTTTTTTATTTTTCCCTTTTGCGAAGTCAGTCAGTCAGTCTGACAGTCAATCAGTCAAGCACTCAGTCATTCAGTCTCAGTCAGTAAGTCCAGTCAGTCAGTCACTCAGTCAGTCAGTTAGTCCTTCAGCCAGTCAGTCAAGCAGTCAGTCATTTATTCTCAGTCAGTCAGTCATTCAGTCAGTCAGTCAGTCAGGCAGTCAGTCAGTCAGTCAGTCGGTCAGTCCTGTGCAGTCAGTTAGTCACTAAAGCAGTCAGTCAGTCTCAGTCAGTCAGTCAGTCAGTCAGTCCAGTCCAGTCTCAGTCAGTCAGTCAGTCAGTCTCGGTCAGTCAGTCAGTCAGTCATTCAGTCAGTCAGTCAGTCAGGCAGTCAGTCAGTCGGTCAGCCTTATTCAGTCAGTCTGTCAGTCAGTCAGTCACTCAGCCTTATTCAGTCAGTCTGTCAGTCATCCTTATTCAGTCAGTCTGTCAGTCAGTCAGTCGGTCAGTCCTGTCCAGTCAGTTAGTCAGTCAAGCAGTCAGTCAGGTAGTCAAGCAGTCAGTCAGTCAGTGTCAGTCAGTCATTTAGTCATTCAGTCAGTCAGTGAAATAGCCAGTCAGAGAGTCAAGCAGTCAGTCAGTCAGTCTCAGTCAGTCAGTTAGTCAGTCAGTCAGTCAGTCAGTCAGTCAGTCCAGTCTCAGTCAGTCAGGCAGTTAGTCAGTCAGTCTCGGTCAGTCAGTGAGTCAGTCAGTCAGTATCAGTCAGTCAGTGAGTCAGTCTGTCAGTCAGGCAGTATCAGTCAGGCAGTAAGACTCCGCTCGACAGAACTCCGATAGCCTAATGGCTAGACCGCTGGTCTTCCAAGCGAGTGGCCTGGGTTCGAGTCCCAGCCGGAGCGAATATCTTCAATGTATATATTTCTTTTCTAATTTGAAAATTCATTTTTTTTTTCAATTTCTTTCCTTTGCAATTATTGATTATTTATGTAGGGAAGAAAATTCTGAGTCAGTTTAATTTTTCGACACGAAGATTTCAAAGTGTTTAAATAAACAATTACCAAGGTGCATTTTTTGTTTTTATTATATTTAAAACTCCCACCGACAGAGCTCCCATAGACTAATGGCTAGAGTGTTAATCTTCCAAGCGAGTGGCCCTGGGTTCGAGTCCCAGCCTGAACGAAAATCTTCAATGTATACTTTTAGTTTCTAATTTGAAATTTCTTCTTCTTTTTTTTTTAATTTTTCTCTTTTGCGAATATTGATTATTTATGTAGGGAGAAAAATTCTGAGTCAGTTTAATTATTCGACCTGTAAATTTCAAAGTGTTTGAATCAATAATTACCAAGGTGCATTTTTTGTTTTTATTATATTTAAGACTTCCATCGACAGAGCTCCGATAGCCTAATGGCTAGACCGTTGGGTTCCTAGCGCGTGGTACTGGGTTCGAGTCCCGGCCGGAAAGGAAATCTTAAATGCAAATATTTTTTTCTAATTTTATAATTCTTTTTTTTTTATTTTTCCCTTTTGCGAAGTCAGTCAGTCAGTCTGACAGTCAATCAGTCAAGCACTCAGTCATTCAGTCTCAGTCAGTCAGTCCAGTCAGTCAGTCAGTCAGTTAGTCCTTCAGCCAGTCAGTCAAGCAGTCAGTCATTTAGTCTCAGTCAGTCAGTCATTCAGTCAGTCAGTCAGTCAGGCAGTCAGTCAGTTAGTCAGTCGGTCAGTCCTGTGCAGTCAGTTAGTCACTAAAGCAGTCAGTCAGTCTCAGTCAGTCAGTCAGTCAGTCAGTCCAGTTCAGTCTCAGTCAGTCAGTCAGTCAGTCAGTCTCGGTCAGTCAGTCAGTCAGTCATTCAGTCAGTCAGTCAGTCAGGCAGTCAGTCAGTCGGTCAGCCTTATTCAGTCAGTCTGTCAGTCAGTCAGTCAGTCAGCCTTATTCAGTCAGTCTGTCAGTCATCCTTATTCAGTCAGTCTGTCAGTCAGTCAGTCGGTCAGTCCTGTCCAGTCAGTTAGTCAGTCAAGCAGTAAGTCAGGTAGTCAAGCAGTCAGTCAGTCAGTGTCCGTCAGTCATTTAGTCATTCAGTCAGTAAGTGAAATAGCCAGTCAGAGAGTCAAGCAGTCAGTCAGTCAGTCTCAGTCAGTCAGTTAGTCAGTCAGTCAGTCAGTCAGTCAGTCAGTCCAGTCTCAGTCAGTCAGGCAGTTAGTCAGACAGTCTCGGTCAGTCAGTGAGTCAGTCAGTCAGTATCAGTCAGTCAGTGAGTCAGTCTGTCAGTCAGGCAGTATCAGTCAGGCAGTAAGACTCCGCTCGACAGAACTCCGATAGCCTAATGGCTAGACCGCTGGTCTTCCAAGCGAGTGGCCTGGGTTCGAGTCCCAGCCGGAGCGAATATCTTCAATGTATATATTTCATTTCTAATTTGAAAATTCTTTTTTTTTTTTCAATTTCTTTCCTTTGCAATTATTGATTATTTATGGAGGGAAGAAAATTCTGAGTCAGTTTAATTTTTCGACACGAAGATTTCAAAGTGTTTAAATAAACAATTACCAAGGTGCATTTTTTGTTTTTATTATATTTAAAACTCCCACCGACAGAGCTCCCATAGACTAATGGCTAGAGTGTTAGGCTTCCAAGCGAGTGGCCCTGGGTTCGAGTCCCAGCCTGAACGAAAATCTTCAATGTATACTTTTAGTTTCTAATTTGAAATTTCTTCTTCTTTTTTTTTTAATTTTTCTCTTTTGCGAATATTGATTATTTATGTAGGGAGAAAAATTCTGAGTCAGTTTAATTATTCGACCTGTAAATTTCAAAGTGTTTGAATCAATAATTACCAAGGTGCATTTTTTGTTTTTATTATATTTAAGACTTCCATCGACAGAGCTCCGATAGCCTAATGGCTAGACCGTTGGGTTCCTAGCGCGTGGTACTGGGTTCGAGTCCCGGCCGGAAAGGAAATCTTAAATGCAAATATTTTTTTCTAATTTTATAATTCTTTTTTTTTTATTTTTCCCTTTTGCGAAGTCAGTTAGTCAGTCTGACAGTCAATCAGTCAAGCACTCAGTCATTCAGTCTCAGTCAGTCAGTCCAGTCAGTCAGTCACTCAGTCAGTCAGTTAGTCCTTCAGCCAGTCAGTCAAGCAGTCAGTCATTTAGTCTCAGTCAGTCAGTCATTCAGTCACTCAGTCAGTCAGGCAGTCAGTCAGTCAGTCAGTCGGTCAGTCCTGTGCAGTCAGTTAGTCACTAAAGCAGTCAGTCAGTCTCAGTCAGTCAGTCAGTCAGTCAGTGCAGTCCAGTCTCAGTCAGTCAGTCAGTCAGTCTCGGTCAGTCAGTCAGTCAGTCATTCAGTCAGTCAGTCAGTCAGGCAGTCAGTCAGTCGGTCAGCCTTATTCAGTCAGT
This sequence comes from Uloborus diversus, assembly GCF_026930045.1. Classification (NCBI taxonomy): domain Eukaryota; kingdom Metazoa; phylum Arthropoda; class Arachnida; order Araneae; family Uloboridae; genus Uloborus; species Uloborus diversus. Next base: position 65,919 of record NW_026558399.1, read on the forward strand.
CTGTCAGTCAGTCAGTCAGTCAGCCTTATTCAGTCAGTCTGTCAGTCATCCTTATTCAGTCAGTCTGTCAGTCAGTCAGTCGGTCAGTCCTGTCCAGTCAGTTAGTCAGTCAAGCAGTCAGTCAGGTAGTCAAGCAGTCAGTCAGTCAGTGTCAGTCAGTCATTTAGTCATTCAGTCAGTCAGTGAAATAGCCAGTCAGAGAGTCAAGCAGTCAGTCAGTCAGTCTCAGTCAGTCAGTTAGTCAGTCAGTTAGTCAGTCAGTCAGTCAGTCCAGTCTCAGTCAGTCAGGCAGTTAGTCAGTCAGTCTCGGTCAGTCAGTGAGTCAGTCAGTCAGTCAGTATCAGTCAGTCAGTGAGTCAGTCTGTCAGTCAGGCAGTATCAGTCAGGCAGTAAGACTCCGCTCGACAGAACTCCGATAGCCTAATGGCTAGACCGCTGGTCTTCCAAGCGAGTGGCCTGGGTTCGAGTCCCAGCCGGAGCGAATATCTTCAATGTATATATTTCTTTTCTAATTTGAAAATTCTTTTTTTTTTCAATTTCTTTCCTTTGCAATTATTGGTTATTTATGTAGGGAAGAAAATTCTGAGTCAGTTTAATTTTTCGACACGAAGATTTCAAAGTGTTTAAATAAACAATTACCAAGGTGCATTTTTTGTTTTTATTATATTTAAAACTCCCACCGACAGAGCTCCCATAGACTAATGGCTAGAGTGTTAGGCTTCCAAGCGAGTGGCCCTGGGTTCGAGTCCCAGCCTGAACGAAAATCTTCAATGTATACTTTTAGTTTCTAATTTGAAATTTCTTCTTCTTTTTTTTTTAATTTTTCTCTTTTGCGAATATTGATTATTTATGTAGGGAGAAAAATTCTGAGTCAGTTTAATTATTCGACCTGTAAATTTCAAAGTGTTTGAATCAATAATTACCAAGGTGCATTTTTTGTTTTTATTATATTTAAGACTTCCATCGACAGAGCTCCGATAGCCTAATGGCTAGACCGTTGGGTTCCTAGCGCGTGGTACTGGGTTCGAGTCCCGGCCGGAAAGGAAATCTTAAATGCAAATATTTTTTTCTAATTTTATTTTATAATTCTTTTTTTTTTATTTTTCCCTTTTGCGAAGTCAGTCAGTCAGTCTGACAGTCAATCAGTCAAGCACTCAGTCATTCAGTCTCAGTCAGTCAGTCCAGTCAGTCAGTCACTCAGTCAGTCAGTTAGTCCTTCAGCCAGTCAGTCAAGCAGTCAGTCATTTAGTCTCAGTCAGTCAGTCATTCAGTCAGTCAGTCAGTCAGGCAGTCAGTCAGTCAGTCAGTCGGTCAGTCCTGTGCAGTCAGTTAGTCACTAAAGCAGTCAGTCAGTCTCAGTCAGTCAGTCAGTCAGTCAGTCCAGTCCAGTCTCAGTCAGTCAGTCAGTCAGTCTCGGTCAGTCAGTCAGTCAGTCATTCAGTCAGTCAGTCAGTCAGGCAGTCAGTCAGTCGGTCAGCCTTATTCAGTCAGTCTGTCAGTCAGTCAGTCAGTCAGCCTTATTCAGTCAGTCTGTCAGTCATCCTTATTCAGTCAGTCTGTCAGTCAGTCAGTCGGTCAGTCCTGTCCAGTCAGTTAGTCAGTCAAGCAGTCAGTCAGGTAGTCAAGCAGTCAGTCAGTCAGTGTCAGTCAGTCATTTAGTCATTCAGTCAGTCAGTGAAATAGCCAGTCAGAGAGTCAAGCAGTCAGTCAGTCAGTCTCAGTCAGTCAGTTAGTCAGTCAGTTAGTCAGTCAGTTAGTCAGTCAGTCAGTCAGTCCAGTCTCAGTCAGTCAGGCAGTTAGTCAGTCAGTCTCGGTCAGTCAGTGAGTCAGTCAGTCAGTATCAGTCAGTCAGTGAGTCAGTCTGTCAGTCAGGCAGTATCAGTCAGGCAGTAAGACTCCGCTCGACAGAGCTCCGATAGCCTAATGGCTAGACCGCTGGTCTTCCAAGCGAGTGGCCTGGGTTCGAGTCCCAGCCGGAGCGAATATCTTCAATGTATATATTTCTTTTCTAATTTGAAAATTCTTTTTTTTTTTCAATTTCTTTCCTTTGCAATTATTGATTATTTATGTAGGGAAGAAAATTCTGAGTCAGTTTAATTTTTCGACACGAAGATTTCAAAGTGTTTAAATAAACAATTACCAAGGTGCATTTTTTGTTTTTATTATATTTAAAACTCCCACCGACAGAGCTCCCATAGACTAATGGCTAGAGTGTTAGGCTTCCAAGCGAGTGGCCCTGGGTTCGAGTCCCAGCCTGAACGAAAATCTTCAATGTATACTTTTAGTTTCTAATTTGAAATTTCTTCTTCTTTTTTTTAATTTTTCTCTTTTGCGAATATTGATTATTTATGTAGGGGGAAAAATTCTGAGTCAGTTTAATTATTCGACCTGTAAATTTCAAAGTGTTTGAATCAATAATTACCAAGGTGCATTTTTTGTTTTTATTATATTTAAGACTTCCATCGACAGAGCTCCGATAGCCTAATGGCTAGACCGTTGGGTTCCAAGCGCGTGGTACTGGGTTCGAGTCCCGGCCGGAACGAAAATCTTCCATGTATATATTTCTCTTCTAATTTGAAGATTCTTTTTTTTTTCAATTTCTTTCTTTTGCAAATATGGATTATTTATGTACGGAAGAAAATTCTGAGTCAGTTTAATCATTCGACCTTTAGATTTCAAAGATTTTAAATCAATAATTACTAAGGTGCATTTTTTGTTTTTATTATAATTAAGACACCGATCAACAGAGATCCGATAGTATATTGGCGAGAGCGTTGGGCTTCCATGAGTGTCCCCCTGGGTTCAAATCCCAGCCGGAAAGGAAATCTTAAATGCAAATATTTTTTTCTAATTTTATAATTCTTTTTTTTTTATTTTTCCCTTTTGCGAAGTCAGTCAGTCAGTCTGACAGTCAATCAGTCAAGCACTCAGTCATTCAGTCTCAGTCAGTCAGTCCAGTCAGTCAGTCACTCAGTCAGTCAGTTAGTCCTTCAGCCAGTCAGTCAAGCAGTCAGTCATTTAGTCTCAGTCAGTCAGTCATTCAGTCAGTCAGTCAGTCAGGCAGTCAGTCAGTCAGTCAGTCGGTTAGTCCTGTGCAGTCAGTTAGTCACTAAAGCAGTCAGTCAGTCTCAGTCAGTCAGTCAGTCAGTCAGTCCAGTCCTGTCTCAGTCAGTCAGTCAGTCAGTCTCGGTCAGTCAGTCAGTCAGTCATTCAGTCAGTCAGTCAGTCAGGCAGTCAGTCAGTCGGTCAGCCTTATTCAGTCAGTCTGTCAGTCAGTCAGTCAGTCAGCCTTATTCAGTCAGTCTGTCAGTCATCCTTATTCAGTCAGTCTGTCAGTCAGTCAGTCGGTCAGTCCTGTCCAGTCAGTTAGTCAGTCAAGCAGTCAGTCAGGTAGTCAAGCAGTCAGTCAGTCAGTGTCAGTCAGTCATTTAGTCATTCAGTCAGTCAGTGAAATAGCCAGTCAGAGAGTCAAGCAGTCAGTCAGTCAGTCTCAGTCAGTCAGTTAGTCAGTCAGTTAGTCAGTCAGTTAGTCAGTCAGTTAGTCAGTCAGTCAGTCAGTCCAGTCTCAGTCAGTCAGGCAGTTAGTCAGTCAGTCTCGGTCAGTCAGTGAGTCAGTCAGTCAGTATCAGTCAGTCAGAGAGTCAGTCTGTCAGTCAGGCAGTATCAGTCAGGCAGTAAGACTCCGCTCGACAGAACTCCGATAGCCTAATGGCTAGACCGCTGGTCTTCCAAGCGAGTGGCCTGCGTTCGAGTCCCAGCCGGAGCGAATATCTTCAATGTATATATTTCTTTTCTAATTTGAAAATTCTTTTTTTTTCAATTTCTTTCCTTTGCAATTATTGATTATTTATGTAGGGAAGAAAATTCTGAGTCAGTTTAATTTTTCGACACGAAGATTTCAAAGTGTTTAAATAAACAATTACCAAGGTGCATTTTTTGTTTTTATTATATTTAAAACTCCCACCGACAGAGCTCCCATAGACTAATGGCTAGAGTGTTAGGCTTCCAAGCGAGTGGCCCTGGGTTCGAGTCCCAGCCTGAACGAAAATCTTCAATGTATACTTTTAGTTTCTAATTTGAAATTTCTTCTTCTTTTTTTTTTAATTTTTCTCTTTTGCGAATATTGATTATTTATGTAGGGAGAAAAATTCTGAGTCAGTTTAATTATTCGACCTGTAAATTTCAAAGTGTTTGAATCAATAATTAAAAAGGTGCATTTTTTGTTTTTATTATATTTAAGACTTCCATCGACAGAGCTCCGATAGCCTAATGGCTAGACCGTTGGGTTCCTAGCCCGTGGTACTGGGTTCGAGTCCCGGCCGGAAAGGAAGTCTTAAATGCAAATATTTTTTTCTAATTTTATAATTCTTTTTTTTTTATTTTTCCCTTTTGCGAAGTCAGTCAGTCAGTATGACAGTCAATCAGTCAAGCACTCAGTCATTCAGTCTCAGTCAGTCAGTCCAGTCAGTCAGTCACTCAGTCAGTCAGTTAGTCCTTCAGCCAGTCAGTCAAGCAGTCAGTCATTTAGTCTCAGTCAGTCAGTCATTCAGTCAGTCAGTCAGTCAGGCAGTCAGTCAGGCAGTCAGTCAGTCAGTCAGTCGGTCAGTCCTGTGCAGTCAGTTAGTCACTAAAGCAGTCAGTCAGTCTCAGTCAGTCAGTCAGTCAGTCAGTCCAGTCCAGTCTCAGTCAGTCAGTCAGTCAGTCTCGGTCAGTCAGTCAGTCAGTCATTCAGTCAGTCAGTCAGTCAGGCAGTCAGTCAGTCGGTCAGCCTTATTCAGTCAGTCTGTCAGTCAGTCAGTCAGTCAGCCTTATTCAGTCAGTCTGTCAGTCATCCTTATTCAGTCAGTCTGTCAGTCAGTCAGTCGGTCAGTCCTGTCCAGTCAGTTAGTCAGTCAAGCAGTCAGTCAGGTAGTCAAGCAGTCAGTCAGTCAGTGTCAGTCAGTCATTTAGTCATTCAGTCAGTCAGTGAAATAGCCAGTCAGAGAGTCAAGCAGTCAGTCAGTCAGTCAGTTAGTCAGTCAGTCAGTCAGTCAGTCCAGTCTCAGTCAGTCAGGCAGTTAGTCAGTCAGTCTCGGTCAGTCAGTGAGTCAGTCAGTCAGTATCAGTCAGTCAGTGAGTCAGTCTGTCAGTCAGGCAGTATCAGTCAGGCAGTAAGACTCTGCTCGACAGAACTCCGATAGCCTAATGGCTAGACCGCTGGTCTTCCAAGCGAGTGTCCTGGGTTCGAGTCCCAGCCGGAGCGAATATCTTCAATGCATATATTTCTTTTCTAATTTGAAAATTCTTTTTTTTTTCAATTTCTTTCCTTTGCAATTATTGATTATTTATGTAGGGAAGAAAATTCTGAGTCAGTTTAATTTTTCGACACGAAGATTTCAAAGTGTTTAAATAAACAATTACCAAGGTGCATTTTTTGTTTTTATTATATTTAAAACTCCCACCGACAGAGCTCCCATAGACTAATGGCTAGAGTGTTAGGCTTCCAAGCGAGTGGCCCTGGGTTCGAGTCCCAGCCTGAACGAAAATCTTCAATGTATACTTTTAGGTTCTAATTTGAAATTTCTTCTTCTTTTTTTTTTAATTTTTCTCTTTTGCGAATATTGATTATTTATGTAGGGAGAAAAATTCTGAGTCAGTTTAATTATTCGACCTGTAAATTTCAAAGTGTTTGAATCAATAATTACCAAGGTGCATTTTTTGTTTTTATTATATTTAAGACTTCCATCGACAGAGCTCCGATAGCCTAATGGCTAGACCGTTGGGTTCCAAGCGCGTGGTACTGGGTTCGAGACCCGGCCGGAACGAAATTCTTCCATGTATATATTTCTCTTCTAATTTGAAGATTCTTTTTTTTTTCAATTTCTTTCTTTTGCAAATATGGATTATTTATGTACGGAAGAAAATTCTGAGTCAGTTTAATCATTCGACCTTTAGATTTCAAAGATTTTAGATCAATAATTACTAAGGTGCATTTTTTGTTTTTATTATAATTAAGACACCGATCAACAGAGATCCGATAGTATATTGGCGCGAGCGTTGGGCTTCCATGAGTGTCGCCCTGGGTTCAAATCCCAGCCGGAAAGGAAATCTTAAATGCAAATATTTTTTTCTAATTTTATAATTCTTTTTTTTTATTTTTCCCTTTTGCGAAGTCAGTCAGTCAGTCTGACAGTCAATCAGTCAAGCACTCAGTCATTCAGTCTCAGTCAGTCAGTCCAGTCAGTCAGTCACTCAGTCAGTCAGTTAGTCCTTCAGCCAGTCAGTCAAGCAGTCAGTCATTTAGTCTCAGTCAGTCAGTCATTCAGTCAGTCAGTCACTCAGGCAGTCAGTCAGTCAGTCAGTCGGTCAGTCCTGTGCAGTCAGTTAGTCACTAAAGCAGTCAGTCAGTCTCAGTCAGTCAGTCAGTCAGTCAGTCCAGTCCAGTCTCAGTCAGTCAGTCAGTCAGTCTCGGTCAGTCAGTCAGTCAGTCATTCAGTCAGTCAGTCAGTCAGGCAGTCAGTCAGTCGGTCAGCCTTATTCAGTCAGTCTGTCAGTCAGTCAGCCTTATTCAGTCAGTCTGTCAGTCATCCTTATTCAGTCAGTCTGTCAGTCAGTCAGTCGGTCAGTCCTGTCCAGTCAGTTAGTCAGTCAAGCAGTCAGTCAGGTAGTCAAGCAGTCAGTCAGTCAGTGTCAGTCAGTCATTTAGTCATTCAGTCAGTCAGTGAAATAGCCAGTCAGAGAGTCAAGCAGTCAGTCAGTCAGTCTCAGTCAGTCAGTTAGTCAGTCAGTCAGTCAGTCAGTCCAGTCTCAGTCAGTCAGGCAGTTAGTCAGTCAGTCTCGGTCAGTCAGTGAGTCAGTCAGTCAGTATCAGTCAGTCAGTGAGTCAGTCTGTCAGTCAGGCAGTATCAGTCAGGCAGTAAGACTCCGCTCGACAGAACTCCGATAGCCTAATGGCTAGACCGCTGGTCTTCCAAGCGAGTGGCCTGAGTTCGAGTCCCAGCCGGAGCGAATATCTTCAATGTATATATTTCTTTTCTAATTTGAAAATTCTTTTTTTTTTCAATTTCTTTAATTTGCAATTATTGATTATTTATGTAGGGAAGAAAATTCTGAGTCAGTTTAATTTTTCGACACGAAGATTTCAAAGTGTTTAAATAAACAATTACCAAGGTGCATTTTTTGTTTTTATTATATTTAAAACTCCCACCGACAGAGCTCCCATAGACTAATGGCTAGAGTGTTAGGCTTCCAAGCGAGTGGCCCTGGTTTCGAGTCCCAGCCTGAACGAAAATCTTCAATGTATACTTTTAGTTTCTAATTTGAAATTTCTTCTTCTTTTTTTTTTAATTTTTCTCTTTTGCGAATATTGATTATTTATGTAGGGAGAAAAATTCTGAGTCAGTTTAATTATTCGACCTGTAAATTTCAAAGTGTTTGAATCAATAATTACCAAGGTGCATTTTTTGTTTTTATTATATTTAAGACTTCCATCGACAGAGCTCCGATAGCCTAATGGCTAGACGGTTGGGTTCCAAGCGCGTGGTACTGGGTTCGAGTCCCGGCCGGAACGAAAATCTTCCATGTATATATTTCTCTTCTAATTTGAAGATTCTTTTTTTTTTTCAATTTCTTTCTTTTGCAAATATGGATTATTTATGTACGGAAGAAAATTCTGAGTCAGTTTAATCATTCGACCTTTAGATTTCAAAGATTTTAGATCAATAATTACTAAGGTGCATTTTTTGATTTTATTATAATTAAGACACCGATCAACAGAGATCCGATAGTATATTGGCGAGAGCGTTGGGCTTCCATGAGTGTCGCCCTGGGTTCAAATCCCAGCCGGAAAGGAAATCTTAAATGAAAATATTTTTTTCTAATTTTATAATTCTTTTTTTTTTATTTTTCCCTTTTGCAAAGTCAGTCAGTCAGTCTGACAGTCAATCAGTCAAGCACTCAGTCATTCAGTCTCAGTCAGTCAGTCCAGTCAGTCAGTCACTCAGTCAGTCAGTTAGTCCTTCAGCCAGTCAGTCAAGCAGTCAGTCATTTAGTCTCAGTCCGTCAGTCATTCAGTCAGTCAGTCAGTCAGGCAGTCAGTCAGTCAGTCAGTCGGTCAGTCCTGTGCAGTCAGTTAGTCACTAAAGCAGTCAGTCAGTCTCAGTCAGTCAGTCAGTCAGTCAGTCCAGTCCAGTCTCAGTCAGTCAGTCAGTCAGTCTCGGTCAGTCAGTCAGTCAGTCATTCAGTCAGTCAGTCAGTCAGGCAGTCAGTCAGTCGGTCAGCCTTATTCAGTCAGTCTGTCAGTCAGTCAGTCAGCCTTATTCAGTCAGTCTGTCAGTCATCCTTATTCAGTCAGTCTGTCAGTCAGTCAGTCGGTCAGTCCTGTCCAGTCAGTTAGTCAGTCAAGCAGTCAGTCAGTCAGTGTCAGTCAGTCATTTAGTCATTCAGTCAGTCAGTGAAATAGCCAGTCAGAGAGTCAAGCAGTCAGTCAGTCAGTCTCAGTCAGTCAGTTAGTCAGTCAGTCAGTCAGTCAGTCCAGTCTCAGTCAGTCAGGCAGTTAGTCAGTCAGTCTCGGTCAGTCAGTGAGTCAGTCAGTCAGTATCAGTCAGTCAGTGAGTCAGTCTGTCAGTCAGGCAGTATCAGTCAGACAGTAAGACTCCGCTCGACAGAACTCCGATAGCCTAATGGCTAGACCGCTGGTCTTCCAAGCGAGTGGCCTGGGTTCGAGTCCAAGCCGGAGCGAATATCTTCAATGTATATATTTCTTTTCTAATTTGAAAATTCTTTTTTTTTTCAATTTCTTTCCTTTGCAATTATTGATTATTTGTGTAGGGAAGAAAATTCTGAGTCAGTTTAATTTTTCGACACGAAGATTTCAAAGTGTTTAAATAAACAATTACCAAGGTGCATTTTTTGTTTTTATTATAGTTAAAACTCCCACCGACAGAGCTCCCATAGACTAATGGCTAGAGTGTTAGGCTTCCAAGCGAGTGGCCCTGGGTTCGAGTCCCAGCCTGAACGAAAATCTTCAATGTATACTTTTAGTTTCTAATTTGAAATTTCTTCTTCTTTTTTTTTTAATTTTTCTCTTTTGCGAATATTGATTATTTATGTAGGGAGAAAAATTCTGAGTCAGTTTAATTATTCGACCTGTAAATTTCAAATTGTTTGAATCAATAATTACCAAGGTGCATTTTTTGTTTTTATTATATTTAAGACTTCCATCGACAGAGCTCCGATAGCCTAATGGCTAGACCGTTGGGTTCCAAGCGCGTGGTACTGGGTTCGAGTCCCGGCCGGAACGAAAATCTTCCATGTATATATTTCTCTTCTAATTTGAAGATTCTTTTTTTTTTTCAATTTCTTTCTTTTGCAAATATGGATTATTTATGTACGGAAGAAAATTCTGAGTCAGTTTAATCATTCGACCTTTAGATTTCAAAGATTTTAGATCAATAATTACTAAGGTGCATTTTTTGTTTTTATTATAATTAAGACACCGATCAACAGAGATCCGATAGTATATTGGCGAGAGCGTTGGGCTTCCATGAGTGTCGCCCTGGGTTCAAATCCCAGCCGGAAAGGAAATCTTAAATGCAAATATTTTTTTCTAATTTTATAATTCTTTTTTTTTTATTTTTCCCATTTGCGAAGTCAGTCAGTCAGTCTGACAGTCAATCAGTCAAGCACTCAGTCATTCAGTCTCAGTCATTCAGTCCAGTCAGTCAGTCACTCAGTCAGTCAGTTAGTCCTTCAGCCAGTCAGTCAAGCAGTCAGTCATTTAGTATCAGTCAGTCAGTCATTCAGTCAGTCAGTCAGTCAGGCAGTCAGTCAGTCAGTCAGTCGGTCAGTCCTGTGCAGTCAGTTAGTCACTAAAGCTGTCAGTCAGTCTCAGTCAGTCAGTCAGTCAGTCAGTCCAGTCCAGTCTCAGTCAGTCAGTCAGTCAGTCTCGGTCAGTCAGTCAGTCAGTCATTCAGTCAGTCAGTCAGTCAGGCAGTCAGTCAGTCGGTCAGCCTTATTCAGTCAGTCTGTCAGTCAGTCAGTCAGTCAGCCTTATTCAGTCAGTCTGTCAGTCATCCTTATTCAGTCAGTCTGTCAGTCAGTCAGTCGGTCAGTCCTGTCCAGTCAGTTAGTCAGTCAAGCAGTCAGTCAGGTAGTCAAGCAGTCAGTCAGTCAGTGTCAGTCAGTCATTTAGTCATTCAGTCAGTCAGTGAAATAGCCAGTCAGAGAGTCAAGCAGTCAGTCAGTCAGTCTCAGTCAGTCAGTTAGTCAGTCAGTCAGTCAGTCCAGTCTCAGTCAGTCAGGCAGTTAGTCAGTCAGTCTCGGTCAGTCAGTGAGTCAGTCAGTCAGTATCAGTCAGTCAGTGAGTCAGTCTGTCAGTCAGGCAGTATCAGTCAGGCAGTAAGACTCCGCTCGACAGAACTCCGATAGCCTAATGGCTAGACCGCTGGTCTTCCAAGCGAGTGGCCTGGGTTCGAGTCCCAGCCGGAGCGAATATCTTCAATTTATATATTTCTTTTCTAATTTGAAAATTCTTTTTTTTTCAATTTCTTTCCTTTGCAATTATTGATTATTTATGTAGGGAAGAAAATTCTGAGTCAGTTTAATTTTTCGACACAAAGATTTCAAAGTGTTTAAATAAACAATTACCAAGGTGCATTTTTTGTTTTTATTATATTTAAAACTCCCACCGACAGAGCTCCCATAGACTAATGGCTAGAGTGTTAGGCTTCCAAGCGAGTGGCCCTGGGTTCGAGTCCCAGCCTGAACGAAAATCTTCAATGTATACTTTTAGTTTCTAATTTGAAATTTCTTCTTCTTTTTTTTTTAATTTTTCTCTTTTGCGAATATTGATTATTTATGTAGGGAGAAAAATTCTGAGTCAGTTTAATTATTCGACCTGTAAATTTCAAAGTGTTTGAATCAATAATTACCAAGGTGCATTTTTTGTTTTTATTATATTTAAGACTGCCATCGACAGAGCTCCGATAGCCTAATGGCTAGACCGTTGGGTTCCAAGCGCGTGGTACTGGGTTCGAGTCCCGGCCGGAACGAAAATCTTCCATGTATATATTTCTCTTCTAATTTGAAGATTCTTTTTTTTTTCAATTTCTTTCTTTTGCAAATATGGATTATTTATGTACGGAAGAAAATTCTGAGTCAGTTTAATCATTCGACCTTTAGATTTCAAAGATTTTAGATCAATAATTACTAAGGTGCATTTTTTGTTTTTATTATAATTAAGACACCGATCAACAGAGATCCGATAGTATATTGGCGAGAGCGTTGGGCTTCCATGAGTGTCGCCCTGGGTTCAAATCCCAGCCGGAAAGGAAATCTTAAATGCAAATATTTTTTTCTAATTTTATAATTCTTTTTTTTTATTTTTCCCATTTGCGAAGTCAGTCAGTCAGTCTGACAGTCAATCAGTCAAGCACTCAGTCATTCAGTCTCAGTCAGTCAGTCCAGTCAGTCAGTCACTCAGTCAGTCAGTTAGTCCTTCAGCCAGTCAGTCAAGCAGTCAGTCATTTAGTCTCAGTCAGTCAGTCATTCAGTCAGTCAGGCAGTCAGGCAGTCAGTCAGTCAGTCAGTCGGTCAGTCCTGTGCAGTCAGTTAGTCACTAAAGCAGTCAGTCAGTCTCAGTCAGTCAGTCAGTCCAGTCCAGTCTCAGTCAGTCAGTCAGTCAGTCTCGGTCAGTCAGTCAGTCAGTCATTCAGTCAGTCAGTCAGTCAGGCAGTCAGTCAGTCGGTCAGCCTTATTCAGTCAGTCTGTCAGTCAGTCAGTCAGTCAGCCTTATTCAGTCAGTCTGTCAGTCATCCTTATTCAGTCAGTCTGTCAGTCAGTCAGTCGGTCAGTCCTGTCCAGTCAGTTAGTCAGTCAAGCAGTCAGTCAGGTAGTCAAGCAGTCAGTCAGTCAGTGTCAGTCAGTCATTTAGTCATTCAGTCAGTCAGTGAAATAGACAGTCAGAGAGTCAAGCAGTCAGTCAGTCAGTCTCAGTCAGTCAGTTAGTCAGTCAGTCAGTCAGTCAGTCAGTCAGTCCAGTCTCAGTCAGTCAGGCAGTTAGTCAGTCAGTCTCGGTCAGTCAGTGAGTCAGTCAGTCAGTATCAGTCAGTCAGTGAGTCAGTCTGTCAGTCAGGCAGTATCAGTCAGGCAGTAAGACTCCGCTCGACAGAACTCCGATAGCCTAATGGCTAGACCGCTGGTCTTCCAAGCGAGTGGCCTGGGTTCGAGTCCCAGCCGGAGCGAATATCTTCAATGTATATATTTCTTTTCTAATTTGAAAATTCTTTTTTTTTTTCAATTTCTTTCCTTTGCAATTATTGATTATTTATGTAGGGAAGAAAATTCTGAGTCAGTTTAATTTTTCGACACGAAGATTTCAAAGTGTTTAAATAAACAATTACCAAGGTGCATTTTTTGTTTTTATTATATTTAAAACTCCCACCGACAGAGCTCCCATAGACTAATGGCTAGAGTGTTAGGCTTCCAAGCGAGTGGCCCTGGGTTCGAGTCCCAGCCTGAACGAAAATCTTCAATGTATACTTTTAGTTTCTAATTTGAAATTTCTTCTTCTTTTTTTTTAATTTTTCTCTTTTGCGAATATTGATTATTTATGTAGGGAGAAAAATTCTGAGTCAGTTTAATTATTCGACCTGTAAATTTCAAAGTGTTTGAATCAATAATTACCAAGGTGCATTTTTTGTTTTTATTATATTTAAGACTTCCATCGACAGAGCTCCGATAGCCTAATGGCTAGACCGTTGGGTTCCTAGCCCGTGGTACTGGGTTCGAGTCCCGGCCGGAAAGGAAATCTTAAATGCAAATATTTTTTTCTAATTTTATAATTCTTTTTTTTTATTTTTCCCTTTTGCGAAGTCAGTCAGTCAGTATGACAGTCAATCAGTCAAGCACTCAGTCATTCAGTCTCAGTCAGTCAGTCCAGTCACTCAGTCAGTCAGTTAGTCCTTCAGCCAGTCAGTCAAGCAGTCAGTCATTTAGTCTCAGTCAGTCAGTCATTCAGTCAGTCAGTCAGTCAGTCAGTCAGTCAGTCAGTCAGTCAGTCAGTCAGTCGGTCAGTCCTGTGCAGTCAGTTAGTCACTAAAGCAGTCAGTCAGTCTCAGTCAGTCAGTCAGTCAGTCAGTCCAGTCCAGTCTCAGTCAGTCAGTCAGTCAGTCTCGGTCAGTCAGTCAGTCAGTCATTCAGTCAGTCAGTCAGTCAGGCAGTCAGTCAGTCGGTCAGCCTTATTCAGTCAGTCTGTCAGTCAGTCAGTCAGTCATCCTTATTCAGTCAGTCTGTCAGTCAGTCAGTCGGTCAGTCCTGTCCAGTCAGTTTGTCAGTCAAGCAGTCAGTCGGGTAGTCAAGCAGTCAGTCAGTCAGTGTCAGTCAGTCATTTAGTCATTCAGTCAGTCAGTGAAATAGCCAGTCAGAGAGTCAAGCAGTCAGTCAGTCAGTCTCAGTCAGTCAGTTAGTCAGTCAGTCAGTCAGTCAGTCAGTCAGTCCAGTCTCAGTCAGTCAGGCAGTTAGTCAGTCAGTCTCGGTCAGTCAGTGAGTCAGTCAGTCAGTATCAGTCAGTCAGTGAGTCAGTCTGTCAGTCAGGCAGTATCAGTCAGGCAGTAAGACTCCGCTCGACAGAACTCCGATAGCCTAATGGCTAGACCGCTGGTCTTCCAAGCGAGTGGCCTGGGTTCGAGTCCCAGCCGGAGCGAATATCTTCAATGTATATATTTCTTTTCTAATTTGAAAATTCTTTTTTTTTTCAATTTTTTTCCTTTGCAATTATTCATTATTTATGTAGGGAAGAAAATTCTGAGTCAGTTTAATTTTTCGACACGAAGATTTCAAAGTGTTTAAATAAACAATTACCAAGGTGCATTTTTTGTTTTTATTATATTTAAAACTCCCACCGACAGAGCTCCCATAGACTAATGGCTAGAGTGTTAGGCTTCCAAGCGAGTGGCCCTGGGTTCGAGTCCCAGCCTGAACGAAAATCTTCAATGTATACTTTTAGTTTCTAATTTGAAATTTCTTCTTCTTTTTTTTTTAATTTTTCTCTTTTGCGAATATTGATTATTTATGTAGGGAGAAAAATTCTGAGTCAGTTTAATTATTCGACCTGTAAATTTCAAATTGTTTGAATCAATAATTACCAAGGTGCATTTTTTGTTTTTATTATATTTAAGACTTCCATCGACAGAGCTCCGATAGCCTAATGGCTAGACCGTTGGGTGCCAAGCGCGTGGTACTGGGTTCGAGTCCCGGCCGGAACGAAAATCTTCCATGTATATATTTCTCTTCTAATTTGAAGATTCTTTTTTTTTTCAATTTCTTTCTTTTGCAAATATGGATTATTTATGTACGGAAGAAAATTCTGAGTCAGTTTAATCATTCGACCTTTAGATTTCAAAGATTTTAGATCAATAATTACTAAGGTGCATTTTTTGTTTTTATTATAATTAAGACACCGATCAACAGAGATCCGATAGTATATTGGCGAGAGCGTTGGGCTTCCATGAGTGTCGCCCTGGGTTCAAATCCCAGCCGGAAAGGAAATCTTAAATGCAAATATTTTTTTCTAATTTTATAATTCTTTTTTTTTTATTTTTCCCATTTGCGAAGTCAGTCAGTCAGTCTGACAGTCAATCAGTCAAGCACTCAGTCATTCAGTCTCAGTCATTCAGTCCAGTCAGTCAGTCACTCAGTCAGTCAGTTAGTCCTTCAGCCAGTCAGTCAAGCAGTCAGTCATTTAGTATCAGTCAGTCAGTCATTCAGTCAGTCATTCAGTCAGGCAGTCAGTCAGTCAGTCAGTCGGTCAGTCCTGTGCAGTCAGTTAGTCACTAAAGCTGTCAGTCAGTCTCAGTCAGTCAGTCAGTCAGTCAGTCCAGTCCAGTCTCAGTCAGTCAGTCAGTCAGTCTCGGTCAGTCAGTCAGTCAGTCATTCAGTCAGTCAGTCAGTCAGGCAGTCAGTCAGTCGGTCAGCCTTATTCAGTCAGTCTGTCAGTCAGTCAGTCAGTCAGCCTTATTCAGTCAGTCTGTCAGTCATCCTTATTCAGTCAGTCTGTCAGTCAGTCAGTCGGTCAGTCCTGTCCAGTCAGTTAGTCAGTCAAGCAGTCAGTCAGGTAGTCAAGCAGTCAGTCAGTCAGTGTCAGTCAGTCATTTAGTCATTCAGTCAGTCAGTGAAATAGCCAGTCAGAGAGTCAAGCAGTCAGTCAGTCAGTCTCAGTCAGTCAGTTAGTCAGTCAGTCAGTCAGTCCAGTCTCAGTCAGTCAGGCAGTTAGTCAGTCAGTCTCGGTCAGTCAGTGAGTCAGTCAGTCAGTATCAGTCAGTCAGTGAGTCAGTCTGTCAGTCAGGCAGTATCAGTCAGGCAGTAAGACTCCGCTCGACAGAACTCCGATAGCCTAATGGCTAGACCGCTGGTCTTCCAAGCGAGTGTCCTGGGTTCGAGTCCCAGCCGGAGCGAATATCTTCAATGTATATATTTCTTTTCTAATTTGAAAATTCTTTTTTTTCAATTTCTTTCCTTTGCAATTATTGATTATTTATGTAGGGAAGAAAATTCTGAGTCAGTTTAATTTTTCGACACGAAGATTTCAAAGTGTTTAAATAAACAATTACCAAGGTGCATTTTTTGTTTTTATTATATTTAAAACTCCCACCGACAGAGCTCCCATCGACTAATGGCTAGAGTGTTAGGCTTCCAAGCGAGTGGCCCTGGGTTCGAGTCCCAGCCTGAACGAAAATCTTCAATGTATACTTTTAGTTTCTAATTTGAAATTTCTTCTTCTTTTTTTTTTAATTTTTCTCTTTTGCGAATATTGATTATTTATGTAGGGAGAAAAATTCTGAGTCAGTTTAATTATTCGACCTGTAAATTTTAAAGTGTTTGAATCAATAATTACCAAGGTGCATTTTTTGTTTTTATTATATTTAAGACTTCCATCGACAGAGCTCCGATAGCCTAATGGCTAGACCGTTGGGTTCCAAGCGCGTGGTACTGGGTTCGAGACCCGGCCGGAACGAAAATCTTCCATGTATATATTTCTCTTCTAATTTGAAGATTCTTTTTTTTTTTCAATTTCTTTCTTTTGCAAATATGGATTATTTATGTACGGAAGAAAATTCTGAGTCAGTTTAATCATTCGACCTTTAGATTTCAAAGATTTTAGATCAATAATTACTAAGGTGCATTTTTTGTTTTTATTATAATTAAGACACCGATCAACAGAGATCCGATAGTATATTGGCGCGAGCGTTGGGCTTCCATGAGTATCGCCCTGGGTTCAAATCCCAGCCGGAAAGGAAATCTTAAATGCAAATATTTTTTTCTAATTTTATAATTCTTTTTTTTTTATTTTTCCCTTTTGCGAAGTCAGTCAGTCAGTCTGACAGTCAATCAGTCAAGCACTCAGTCATTCAGTCTCAGTCAGTCAGTCCAGTCAGTCAGTCACTCAGTCAGTCAGTTAGTCCTTCAGCCAGTCAGTCAAGCAGTCAGTCATTTAGTCTCAGTCAGTCAGTCATTCAGTCAGTCAGTCACTCAGGCAGTCAGTCAGTCAGTCAGTCGGTCAGTCCTGTGCAGTCAGTTAGTCACTAAAGCAGTCAGTCAGTCTCAGTCAGTCAGTCAGTCCAGTCTCAGTCAGTCAGTCAGTCAGTCTCGGTCAGTCAGTCAGTCAGTCATTCAGTCAGTCAGTCAGTCAGGCAGTCAGTCAGTCGGTCAGCCTTATTCAGTCAGTCTGTCAGTCAGTCAGCCTTATTCAGTCAGTCTGTCAGTCATCCTTATTCAGTCAGTCTGTCAGTCAGTCAGTCGGTCAGTCCTGTCCAGTCAGTTAGTCAGTCAAGCAGTCAGTCAGGTAGTCAAGCAGTCAGTCAGTCAGTGTCAGTCAGTCATTTAGTCATTCAGTCAGTCAGTGAAATAGCCAGTCAGAGAGTCAAGCAGTCAGTCAGTCAGTCTCAGTCAGTCAGTTAGTCAGTCAGTCAGTCAGTCAGTCAGTCAGTCCAGTCTCAGTCAGTCAGGCAGTTAGTCAGTCAGTCTCGGTCAGTCAGTGAGTCAGTCAGTCAGTATCAGTCAGTCAGTGAGTCAGTCTGTCAGTCAGGCAGTATCAGTCAGGCAGTAAGACTCCGCTCGACAGAACTCCGATAGCCTAATGGCTAGACCGCTGGTCTTCCAAGCGAGTGTCCTGGGTTCGAGTCCCAGCCGGAGCGAATATCTTCAATGTATATATTTCTTTTCTAATTTGAAAATTCTTTTTTTTTTCAATTTCTTTCCTTTGCAATTATTGATTATTTATGTAGGGAAGAAAATTCTGAGTCAGTTTAATTTTTCGACACGAAGATTTCAAAGTATTTAAATAAACAATTACCAAGGTGCATTTTTTGTTTTTATTATATTTAAAACTCCCACCGACAGAGCTCCCATCGACTAATGGCTAGAGTGTTAGGCTTCCAAGCGAGTGGCCCTGGGTTCGAGTCCCAGCCTGAACGAAAATCTTCAATGTATACTTTTAGTTTCTAATTTGAAATTTCTTCTTCTATTTTTTTTAATTTTTCTCTTTTGCGAATATTGATTATTTATGTAGGGAGAAAAATTCTGAGTCAGTTTAATTATTCGACCTGTAAATTTCAAAGTGTTTGAATCAATAATTACCAAGGTGCATTTTTTGTTTTTATTATATTTAAGACTTCCATCGACAGAGCTCCGATAGCCTAATGGCTAGACCGTTGGGTTCCAAGCGCGTGGTACTGGGTTCGAGTCCCGGCCGGAACGAAAATCGTCCATGTATATATTTCTCTTCTAATTTGAAGATTCTTTTTTTTTTCAATTTCTTTCTTTTGCAAATATGGATTATTTATGTACGGAAGAAAATTCTGAGTCAGTTTAATCATTCGACCTTTAGATTTCAAAGATTTTAGATCAATAATTACTAAGGTGCATTTTTTGTTTTTATTATAATTAAGACACCGATCAACAGAGATCCGATAGTATATTGGCGCGAGCGTTGGGCTTCCATGAGTGTCGCCCTGGGTTCAAATCCCAGCCGGAAAGGAAATCTTAAATGCAAATATTTTTTTCTAATTTTATAATTCTTTTTTTTTTATTTTTCCCTTTTGCGAAGTCAGTCAGTCAGTCTGACAGTCAATCAGTCAAGCACTCAGTCATTCAGTCTCAGTCAGTCAGTCCAGTCAGTCAGTCACTCAGTCAGTCAGTTAGTCCTTCAGCCAGTCAGTCAAGCAGTCAGTCATTTAGTCTCAGTCAGTCAGTCATTCAGTCAGTCAGTCAGTCAGGCAGTCAGTCAGTCAGTCAGTCGGTCAGTCCTGTGCAGTCAGTTAGTCACTAAAGCAGTCAGTCAGTCTCAGTCAGTCAGTCAGTCAGTCAGTCCAGTCCAGTCTCAGTCAGTCAGTCAGTCAGTCTCGGTCAGTCAGTCAGTCAGTCATTCAGTCAGTCAGTCAGTCAGGCACTCAGTCAGTCGGTCAGCCTTATTCAGTCAGTCTGTCAGTCAGTCAGCCTTATTCAGTCAGTCTGTCAGTCATCCTTATTCAGTCAGTCTGTCAGTCAGTCAGTCGGTCAGTCCTGTCCAGTCAGTCAGTCGGTCAGTCCTGTCCAGTCAGTTAGTCAGTCAAGCAGTCAGTCAGGTAGTCAAACAGTCAGTCAGTCAGTGTCAGTCAGTCATTTAGTCATTCAGTCAGTCAGTGAAATAGCCAGTCAGAGAGTCAAGCAGTCAGTCAGTCAGTCTCAGTCAGTCAGTTAGTCAGTCAGTCAGTCAGTCAGTCAGTCAGTCCAGTCTCAGTCAGTCAGGCAGTTAGTCAGTCAGTCTCGGTCAGTCAGTGAGTCAGTCAGTCAGTATCAGTCAGTCAGTGAGTCAGTCTGTCAGTCAGGCAGTATCAGTCAGGCAGTAAGACTCCGCTCGACAGAACTCCGATAGCCTAATGGCTAGACCGCTGGTCTTCCAAGCGAGTGTCCTGGGTTCGAGTCCCAGCCGGAGCGAATATCTTCAATGTATATATTTCTTTTCTAATTTGAAAATTCTTTTTTTTTCAATTTCTTTCCTTTGCAATTATTGATTATTTATGTAGGGAAGAAAATTCTGAGTCAGTTTAATTTTTCGACACGAAGATTTCAAAGTGTTTAAATAAACAATTACCAAGGTGCATTTTTTGTTTTTATTATATTTAAAACTGCCACCGACAGAGCTCCCATCGACTAATGGCTAGAGTGTTAGGCTTCCAAGCGAGTGGCCCTGGGTTCGAGTCCCAGCCTGAACGAAAATCTTCAATGTATACTTTTAGTTTCTAATTTGAAATTTCTTCTTCTTTTTTTTTTAATTTTTCTCTTTTGCGAATATTGATTATTTATGTAGGGAGAAAAATTCTGAGTCAGTTTAATTATTCGACCTGTAAATTTCAAAGTGTTTGAATCAATAATTACCAAGGTGCATTTTTTGTTTTTATTATATTTAAGACTTCCATCGACAGAGCTCCGATAGCCTAATGGCTAGACCGTTGGGTTCCAAGCGCGTGGTACTAGGTTCGAGTCCCGGCCGGAACGAAAATCGTCCATGTATATATTTCTCTTCTAATTTGAAGATTCTTTTTTTTTTCATTTTCTTTCTTTTGCAAATATGGATTATTTATGTACGGAAGAAAATTCTGAGTCAGTTTAATCATTCGACCTTTAGATTTCAAAGATTTTAGATCAATAATTACTAAGGTGCATTTTTTGTTTTTATTATAATTAAGACACCGATCAACAGAGATCCGATAGTATATTGGCGCGAGCGTTGGGCGTCCATGAGTGTCGCTCTTGGTTCAAATCCCAGCCGGAAAGGAAATCTTAAATGCAAATATTTTTTTCTAATTTTATAATTCTTTTTTTTTTATTTTTCCCTTTTGCGAAGTCAGTCAGTCAGTCTGACAGTCAATCAGTCAAGCACTCAGTCATTCAGTCTCAGTCAGTCAGTCCAGTCAGTCAGTCACTCAGTCAGTCAGTTAGTCCTTCAGCCAGTCAGTCAAGCAGTCAGTCATTTAGTCTCAGTCAGTCAGTCATTCAGTCAGTCAGTCAGTCAGGCAGTCAGTCAGTCAGACAGTCGGTCAGTCCTGTGCAGTCAGTTAGTCACTAAAGCAGTCAGTCAGTCTCAGTCAGTCAGTCAGTCAGTCAGTCCAGTCCAGTCTCAGTCAGTCAGTCAGTCAGTCTCGGTCAGTCAGTCAGTCAGTCATTCAGTCAGTCAGTCAGTCAGGCACTCAGTCAGTCGGTCAGCCTTATTCAGTCAGTCTGTCAGTCAGTCAGCCTTATTCAGTCAGTCTGTCAGTCATCCTTATTCAGTCAGTCTGTCAGTCAGTCAGTCGGTCAGTCCTGTCCAGTCAGTTAGTCAGTCAAGCAGTCAGTCAGGTAGTCAAGCAGTCAGTCAGTCAGTGTCAGTCAGTCATTTAGTCATTCAGTCAGTCAGTGAAATAGCCAGTCAGAGAGTCGAGCAGTCAGTCAGTCAGTCTCAGTCAGTCAGTTAGTCAGTCAGTCAGTCAGTCAGTCAGTCCAGTCTCAGTCAGTCAGGCAGTTAGTCAGTCAGTCTCGGTCAGTCAGTGAGTCAGTCAGTCAGTATCAGTCAGTCAGTGAGTCAGTCTGTCAGTCAGGCAGTATCAGTCAGGCAGTAAGACTCCGCTCGACAGAACTCCGATAGCCTAATGACTAGACCGCTGGTCTTCCAAGCGAGTGGCCTGGGTTCGAGTCCCAGCTGGAGCGAATATCTTCAATGTATATATTTCTTTTCTAATTTGAATTTTTTTTTTTTTCAATTTCTTTCCTTTGCAATTATTGATTATTTATGTAGGGAAGAAAATTCTGAGTCAGTTTAATTTTTCGACACGAAGATTTCAAAGTGTTTAAATAAACAATTACCAAGGTGCATTTTTTGTTTTTATTATATTTAAAACTCCCACCGACAGAGCTCCCATAGACTAATGGCTAGAGTGTTAGGCTTCCAAGCGAGTGGCCCTGGGTTCGAGTCCCAGCCTGAACG
Source organism: Uloborus diversus (assembly GCF_026930045.1). Lineage (NCBI taxonomy): Eukaryota > Metazoa > Arthropoda > Arachnida > Araneae > Uloboridae > Uloborus > Uloborus diversus. The sequence goes on from NW_026558399.1 coordinate 86,896, forward strand.
AAAATCTTCAATGTATACTTTTAGTTTCTAATTTGAAATTTCTTCTTCTTTTTTTTTAATTTTTCTCTTTTGCGAATATTGATTATTTATGTAGGGAGAAAAATTCTGAGTCAGTTTAATTATTCGACCTGTAAAGTTCAAAGTGTTTGAATCAATAATTACCAAGGTGCATTTTTTGTTTTTATTATATTTAAGACTTCCATCGACAGAGCTCCGATAGCCTAATGGCTAGACCGTTGGGTTCCAAGCGCGTGGTACTGGGTTCGAGTCCCGGCCGGAACGAAAATCTTCCATGTATATGTTTCTCTTCTAATTTGAAGATTCTTTTTTTTTTTCAATTTCTTTCTTTTGCAAATATGGATTATTTATGTACGGAAGAAAATTCTGAGTCAGTTTAATCATTCGATCTTTAGATTTCAAAGATTTTAGATCAATAATTACTAAGGTGCATTTTTTGTTTTTATTATAATTAAGACACCGATCAACAGAGATCCGATAGTATATTGGCGAGAGCGTTGGGCTTCCATGAGTGTCGCCCTGGGTTCAAATCCCAGCCGGAAAGGAAATCTTAAATGCAAATATTTTTTTCTAATTTTATAATTCTTTTTTTTTTATTTTCCCCTTTTGCGAAGTCAGTCAGTCAGTCTGACAGTCAATCAGTCAAGCACTCAGTCATTCAGTCTCAGTCAGTCAGTCCAGTCAGTCAGTCACTCAGTCAGTCAGTTAGTCCTTCAGCCAGTCAGTCAAGCAGTCAGTCATTTAGTCTCAGTCAGTCAGTCATTCAGTCAGTCAGTCAGTCAGGCAGTCAGTCAGTCAGTCAGTCGGTCAGTCCTGTGCAGTCAGTTAGTCACTAAAGCAGTCAGTCAGTCTCAGTCAGTCAGTCAGTCAGTCAGTCCAGTCCAGTCTCAGTCAGTCAGTCTCGGTCAGTCAGTCAGTCAGTCATTCAGTCAGTCAGTCAGTCAGGCAGTCAGTCAGTCGGTCAGCCTTATTCAGTCAGTCTGTCAGTCAGTCAGTCAGTCAGCCTTATTCAGTCAGTCTGTCAGTCATCCTTATTCAGTCAGTCTGTCAGTCAGTCAGTCGGTCAGTCCTGTCCAGTCAGTTAGTCAGTCAAGCAGTCAGTCAGGTAGTCAAGCAGTCAGTCAGTCAGTGTCAGTCAGTCATTTAGTCATTCAGTCAGTCAGTGAAATAGCCAGTCAGAGAGTCAAGCAGTCAGTCAGTCAGTCTCAGTCAGTCAGTTAGTCAGTCAGTCAGTCAGTCAGTCAGTCAGTCCAGTCTCAGTCAGTCAGGCAGTTAGTCAGTCAGTCTCGGTCAGTCAGTGAGTCAGTCAGTCAGTATCAGTCAGTCAGTGAGTCAGTCTGTCAGTCAGGCAGTATCAGTCAGGCAGTAAGACTCCGCTCGACAGAACTCCGATAGCCTAATGGCTAGACCGCTGGTCTTCCAAGCGAGTGGCCTGGGTTCGAGTCCCAGCCGGAGCGAATATCTTCAATGTATATATTTCTTTTCTAATTTGAAAATTCTTTTTTTTTTTCAATTTCTTTCCTTTGCAATTATTGATTATTTATGTAGGGAAGAAAATTCTGAGTCAGTTTAATTTTTCGACACGAAGATTTCAAAGTGTTTAAATAAACAATTACCAAGGTGCATTTTTTGTTTTTATTATATTTAAAACTCCCACCGACAGAGCTCCCATAGACTAATGGCTAGAGTGTTAGGCTTCCAAGCGAGTGGCCCTGGGTTCGAGTCCCAGCCTGAACGAAAATCTTCAATGTATACTTTTAGTTTCTAATTTGAAATTTCTTCTTCTTTTTTTTTTAATTTTTCTCTTTTGCGAATATTGATTATTTATGTAGGGAGAAAAATTCTGAGTCAGTTTGATTATTCGACCTGTAAATTTCAAAGTGTTTGAATCAATAATTATCAAGGTGCATTTTTTGTTTTTATTATATTTAAGACTTCCACCGACAGAGCTCCGATAGCCTAATGGCTAGACCGTTGGGTTCCTAGCGCGTGGTACTGGGTTCGAGTCCCGGCCGGAAAGGAAATCTTAAATGCAAATATTTTTTTCTAATTTTATAATTCTTTTTTTTATTTTTCCCTTTTGCGAAGTCAGTCAGTCAGTCACTCAGTCAGTCAGTTAGTCCTTCAGCCAGTCAGTCAAGCAGTCAGTCATTTAGTCTCAGTCAGTCAGTCATTCAGTCAGTCAGTCAGTCAGGCAGTCAGTCAGTCAGTCAGTCGGTCAGTCCTGTGCAGTCAGTTAGTCACTAAAGCAGTCAGTCAGTCTCAGTCAGTCAGTCAGTCAGTCAGTCCAGTCCAGTCTCAGTCAGTCAGTCAGTCAGTCTCGGTCAGTCAGTCAGTCAGTCATTCAGTCAGTCAGTCAGTCAGGCAGTCAGTCAGTCGGTCAGCCTTATTCAGTCAGTCTGTCAGTCAGTCAGTCAGTCAGCCTTATTCAGTCAGTCTGTCAGTCATCCTTATTCAGTCAGTCTGTCAGTCAGTCAGTCGGTCAGTCCTGTCCAGTCAGTTAGTCAGTCAAGCAGTCAGTCAGGTAGTCAAGCAGTCAGTGTCAGTCAGTGTCAGTCAGTCATTTAGTCATTCAGTCAGTCAGTGAAATAGCCAGTCAGAGAGTCAAGCAGTCAGTCAGTCAGTCTCAGTCAGTCAGTTAATCAGTCAGTCAGTCAGTCAGTCAGTCAGTCCAGTCTCAGTCAGTCAGGCAGTTAGTCAGTCAGTCTCGGTCAGTCAGTGAGTCAGTCAGTCAGTATCAGTCAGTCAGTGAGTCAGTCTGTCAGTCAGGCAGTATCCGTCAGGCAGTAAGACTCCGCTCGACAGAACTCCGATAGCCTAATGGCTAGACCGCTGGTCTTCCAAGCGAGTGGCCTGGGTTCGAGTCCCAGCCGGAGCGAATATCTTCAATGTATATATTTCTTTTCTAATTTGAAAATTCTTTTTTTTTTCAATTTCTTTCCTTTGCAATTATTGATTATTTATGTAGGGAAGAAAATTCTGAGTCAGTTTAATTTTTCGACACGAAGATTTCAAAGTGTTTAAATAAACAATTACCAAGGTGCATTTTTTGTTTTTATTATATTTAAAACTGCCACCGACAGAGCTCCCATAGACTAATGGCTAGAGTGTTAGGCTTCCAAGCGAGTGGCCCTGGGTTCGAGTCCCAGCCTGAACGAAAATCTTCAATGTATACTTTTAGTTTCTAATTTGAAATTTCTTCTTCTTTTTTTTTTAATTTTTCTCTTTTGCGAATATTGATTATTTATGTAGGGAGAAAAATTCTGAGTCAGTTTAGTTATTCGACCTGTAAATTTCAAAGTGTTTGAATCAATAATTACCAAGGTGCATTTTTTGTTTTTATTATATTTAAGACTTCCATCGACAGAGCTCCGATAGCCTAATGGCTAGACCGTTGGGTTCCTAGCGCGTGGTACTGGGTTCGAGTCCCGGCCGGAAAGGAAATCTTAAATGCAAATATTTTTTTCTATTTTTATAATTCTTTTTTTTTTTTATTTTTCCCTTTTGCGAAGTCAGTCAGTCAGTCTGACAGTCAATCAGTCAAGCACTCAGTCATTCAGTCTCAGTCAGTCAGTCCAGTCAGTCAGTCACACAGTCAGTCAGTTAGTCCTTCAGCCAGTCAGTCAAGCAGTCAGTCATTTAGTCTCAGTCAGTCAGTCATTCAGTCAGTCAGTCAGTCAGGCAGTCAGTCAGTCAGTCAGTCGGTCAGTCCTGTGCAGTCAGTTAGTCACTAAAGCAGTCAGTCAGTCTCAGTCAGTCAGTCAGTCAGTCAGTCCAGTCCAGTCTCAGTCAGTCAGTCAGTCAGTCTCGGTCAGTCAGTCAGTCAGTCATTCAGTCAGTCAGTCAGTCAGGCAGTCAGTCAGTCGGTCAGCCTTATTCAGTCAGTCTGTCAGTCAGTCAGTCAGTCAGCCTTATTCAGTCAGTCTGTCAGTCATCCTTATTCAGTCAGTCTGTCAGTCAGTCAGTCGGTCAGTCCTGTCCAGTCAGTTAGTCAGTCAAGCAGTCAGTCAGGTAGTCAAGCAGTCAGTCAGTCAGTGTCAGTCAGTCATTTAGTCATTCAGTCAGTCAGTGAAATAGCCAGTCAGAGAGTCAAACAGTCAGTCAGTCAGTCTCAGTCAGTCAGTTAGTCAGTCAGTCAGTCAGTCAGTCAGTCAGTCCAGTCTCAGTCAGTCAGGCAGTTAGTCAGTCAGTCTCGGTCAGTCAGTGAGTCAGTCAGTCAGTATCAGTCAGTCAGTGAGTCAGTCTGTCAGTCAGGCAGTATCAGTCAGGCAGTAAAACTCCGCTCGACAGAACTCCGATAGCCTAATGGCTAGACCGCTGGTCTTCCAAGCGAGTGGCCTGGGTTCGAGTCCCAGCCGGAGCGAATATCTTCAATGTATATATTTCTTTTCTAATTTGAAAATTCTTTTTTTTTTCAATTTCTTTCCTTTGCAATTATTGATTATTTATGCAGGGAAGAAAATTCTGAGTCAGTTTAATTTTTCGACACGAAGATTTCAAAGTGTTTAAATAAACAATTACCAAGGTGCATTTTTTGTTTTTATTATATTTAAAACTCCCACCGACAGAGCTCCCATAGACTAATGGCTAGAGTGTTAGGCTTCCAAGCGAGTGGCCCTGGGTTCGAGTCCCAGCCTGAATGAAAATCTTCAATGTATACTTTTAGTTTCTAATTTGAAATTTCTTCTTCTTTTTTTTTTAATTTTTCTCTTTTGCGAATATTGATTATTTATGTAGGGAGAAAAATTCTGAGTCAGTTTAATTATTCGACCTGTAAATTTCAAAGTGTTTGAATCAATAATTACCAAGGTGCATTTTTTGTTTTTATTATATTTAAGACTTCCATCGACAGAGCTCCGATAGCCTAATGGCTAGACCGTTGGGTTCCTAGCGCGTGGTACTGGGTTCGAGTCCCGGCCGGAAAGAAAATCTTAAATGCAAATATTTTTTTCTAATTTTATAATTCTTTTTTTTTTATTTTTCCCTTTTGCGAAGTCAGTCAGTCAGTCTGACAGTCAATCAGTCAAGCACTCAGTCATTCAGTCTCAGTCAGTCAGTCCAGTCAGTCAGTCACTCAGTCAGTCAGTTAGTCCTTCAGCCAGTCAGTCAAGCAGTCAGTCATTTAGTCTCAGTCAGTCAGTCATTCAGTCAGTCAGTCAGTCAGGCAGTCAGTCAGTCAGTCAGTCGGTCAGTCCTGTGCAGTCAGTTAGTCACTAAAGCAGTCAGTCAGTCTCAGTCAGTCAGTCAGTCAGTCAGTCCAGTCCAGTCTCAGTCAGTCAGTCAGTCCGTCTCGGTCAGTCAGTCAGTCAGTCATTCAGTCAGTCAGTCAGTCAGGCAGTCAGTCAGTCGGTCAGCCTTATTCAGTCAGTCTGTCAGTCAGTCAGTCAGTCAGCCTTATTCAGTCAGTCTGTCAGTCATCCTTATTCAGTCAGTCTGTCAGTCAGTCAGTCGGTCAGTCCTGTCCAGTCAGTTAGTCAGTCAAGCAGTCAGTCAGGTAGTCAAGCAGTCAGTCAGTCAGTGTCAGTCAGTCATTTAGTCATTCAGTCAGTCAGTGAAATAGCCAGTCAGAGTCAAGCAGTCAGTCAGTCAGTCTCAGTCAGTCAGTTAATCAGTCAGTCAGTCAGTCAGTCAGTCAGTCCAGTCTCAGTCAGTCAGGCAGTTAGTCAGTCAGTCTCGGTCAGTCAGTGAGTCAGTCAGTCAGTATCAGTCTGTCAGTCAGGCAGTATCCGTCAGGCAGTAAGACTCCGCTCGACAGAACTCCGATAGCCTAATGGCTAGACCGCTGGTCTTCCAAGCGAGTGGCCTGGGTTCGAGTCCCAGCCGGAGCGAATATCTTCAATGTATATATTTCTTTTCTAATTTGAAAATTCTTTTTTTTTTCAATTTCTTTCCTTTGCAATTATTGATTATTTATGTAGGGAAGAAAATTCTGAGTCAGTTTAATTTTTCGACACAAAGATTTCAAAGTGTTTAAATAAACAATTACCAAGGTGCATTTTTTGTTTTTATTATATTTAAAACTCCCACCGACAGAGCTCCGATAGACTAATGGCTAGAGTGTTAGGCTTCCAAGCGAGTGGCCCTGGGTTCGAGTCCCAGCCTGAACGAAAATCTTCAATGTATACTTTTAGTTTCTAATTTGAAATTTCTTCTTCTTTTTTTTTTTAATTTTTCTCTTTTGCGAATATTGATTATTTATGTAGGGAGAAAAATTCTGAGTCAGTTTAGTTATTCGACCTGTAAATTTCAAAGTGTTTGAATCAATAATTACCAAGGTGCATTTTTTGTTTTTATTATATTTAAGACTTCCATCGACAGAGCTCCGATAGCCTAATGGCTAGACCGTTGGGTTCCTAGCGCGTGGTACTGGGTTCGAGTCCCGGCCGGAAAGGAAATCTTAAATGCAAATATTTTTTTCTATTTTTATAATTCTTTTTTTTTTTATTTTTCCCTTTTGCGAAGTCAGTCAGTCAGTCTGACAGTCAATCAGTCAAGCACTCAGTCATTCAGTCTCAGTCAGTCAGTCCAGTCAGACAGTCACTCAGTCAGTCAGTTAGTCCTTCAGCCAGTCAGTCAAGCAGTCAGTCATTTAGTCTCAGTCAGTCAGTCATTCAGTCAGTCAGTCAGTCAGGCAGTCAGTCAGTCAGTCAGTCGGTCAGTCCTGTGCAGTCAGTTAGTCACTAAAGCAGTCAGTCAGTCTCAGTCAGTCAGTCAGTCAGTCCAGTCCAGTCCAGTCTCAGTCAGTCAGTCAGTCAGTCATTCAGTCAGTCAGTCAGTCAGGCAGTCAGTCAGTCGGTCAGCCTTATTCAGTCAGTCTGTCAGTCAGTCAGTCAGTCAGCCTTATTCAGTCAGTCTGTCAGTCATCCTTATTCAGTCAGTCTGTCAGTCAGTCAGTCGGTCAGTCCTGTCCAGTCAGTTAGTCAGTCAAGCAGTCAGTCAGGTAGTCAAGCAGTCAGTCAGTCAGTGTCAGTCAGTCATTTAGTCATTCAGTCAGTCAGTGAAATAGCCAGTCAGAGAGTCAAACAGTCAGTCAGTCAGTCTCAGTCAGTCAGTTAGTCAGTCAGTCAGTCAGTCAGTCAGTCAGTCCAGTCTCAGTCAGTCAGGCAGTTAGTCAGTCAGTCTCGGTCAGTCAGTGAGTCAGTCAGTCAGTATCAGTCAGTCAGTGAGTCAGTCTGTCAGTCAGGCAGTATCAGTCAGGCAGTAAAACTCCGCTCGACAGAACTCCGATAGCCTAATGGCTAGACCGCTGGTCTTCCAAGCGAGTGGCCTGGGTTCGAGTCCCAGCCGGAGCGAATATCTTCAATGTATATATTTCTTTTCTAATTTGAAAATTCTTTTTTTTTCAATTTCTTTCCTTTGCAATTATTGATTATTTATGTAGGGAAGAAAATTCTGAGTCAGTTTAATTTTTCGACACGAAGATTTCAAAGTGTTTAAATAAACAATTACCAAGGTGCATTTTTTGTTTTTATTATATTTAAAACTCCCACCGACAGAGTTCCCATAGACTAATGGCTAGAGTGTTAGGCTTCCAAGCGAGTGGCCCTGGGTTCGAGTCCCAGCCTGAACGAAAATCTTCAATGTATACTTTTAGTTTCTAATTTGAAATTTCTTCTTCTTTTTTTTTTTAATTTTTCTCTTTTGCGAATATTGATTATTTATGTAGGGAGAAAAATTCTGAGTCAGTTTAATTATTCGACCTGTAAATTTCAAAGTGTTTGAATCAATAATTACCAAGGTGCATTTTTTGTTTTTATTATATTTAAGACTTCCATCGACAGAGCTCCGATAGCCTAATGGCTAGACCGTTGGGTTCCTAGCGCGTGGTACTGGGTTCGAGTCCCGGCCGGAAAGAAAATCTTAAATGCAAATATTTTTTTCTAATTTTATAATTCTTTTTTTTTTATTTTTCCCTTTTGCGAAGTCAGTCAGTCAGTCTGACAGTCAATCAGTCAAGCACTCAGTCATTCAGTCTCAGTCAGTCAGTCCAGTCAGTCAGTCACTCAGTCAGTCAGTTAGTCCTTCAGCCAGTCAGTCAAGCAGTCAGTCATTTAGTCTCAGTCAGTCAGTCATTCAGTCAGTCAGTCAGTCAGGCAGTCAGTCAGTCAGTCAGTCGGTCAGTCCTGTGCAGTCAGTTAGTCACTAAAGCAGTCAGTCAGTCTCAGTCAGTCAGTCAGTCAGTCAGTCCAGTCCAGTCTCAGTCAGTCAGTCAGTCAGTCTCGGTCAGTCAGTCAGTCAGTCATTCAGTCAGTCAGTCAGTCAGGCAGTCAGTCAGTCGGTCAGCCTTATTCAGTCAGTCTGTCAGTCAGTCAGTCAGTCAGCCTTATTCAGTCAGTCTGTCAGTCATCCTTATTCAGTCAGTCTGTCAGTCAGTCAGTCGGTCAGTCCTGTCCAGTCAGTTAGTCAGTCAAGCAGTCAGTCAGGTAGTCAAGCAGTCAGTCAGTCAGTGTCAGTCAGTCATTTAGTCATTCAGTCAGTCAGTGAAATAGCCAGTCAGAGAGTCAAGCAGTCAGTCAGTCAGTCTCAGTCAGTCAGTTAATCAGTCAGTCAGTCAGTCAGTCAGTCAGTCCAGTCTCAGTCAGTCAGGCAGTTAGTCAGTCAGTCTCGGTCAGTCAGTGAGTCAGTCAGTCAGTATCAGTCAGTCAGTGAGTCAGTCTGTCAGTCAGGCAGTATCAGTCAGGCAGTAAGACTCCGCTCGACAGAACTCCGATAGCCTAATGGCTAGACCGCTGGTCTTCCAAGCGAGTGGCCTGGGTTCGAGTCCCAGCCGGAGCGAATATCTTCAATGTATATATTTCTTTTCTAATTTGAAAATTCTTTTTTTTTTCAATTTCTTTCCTTTGCAATTATTGATTATTTATGTAGGGAAGAAAATTCTGAGTCAGTTTAATTTTTCGACACGAAGATTTCAAAGTGTTTAAATAAACAATTATCAAGGTGCATTTTTTGTTTTTATTATATTTAAAACTCCCACCGACAGAGCTACCATAGACTAATGGCTAGAGTGTTAGGCTTCCAAGCGAGTGGCCCTGGGTTCGAGTTCCAGCCTGAACGAAAATCTTCAATGTATACTTTTAGTTTCTAATTTGAAATTTCTTCTTCTTTTTTTTTTAGTTTTTCTCTTTTGCGAATATTGATTATTTATGTAGGAAGAAAAATTCTGATTCAGTTTAATTATTCGACCTGTAAATTTCAAAGTGTTTGAATCAATAATTACCAAGGTGCATTTTTTGTTTTTATTATATTTAAGACTTCCATCGACAGAGCTCCGATAGCCTAATGGCTAGACCGTTGGGTTCCTAGCGCGTGGTACTGGGTTCGAGTCCCGCCCGAAAAGAAAATCTTAAATGCAAATATTTTTTTCTAATTTTATAATTCTTTTTTTTTTATTTTTCCCTTTTGCGAAGTCAGTCAGTCAGTCTGACAGTCAATCAGTCAAGCACTCAGTCATTCAGTCTCAGTCAGTCAGTCCAGTCAGTCAGTCACTCAGTCAGTCAGTTAGTCCTTCAGCCAGTCAGTCAAGCAGTCAGTCATTTAGTCTCAGTCAGTCAGTCATTCAGTCAGTCAGTCAGTCAGGCAGTCAGTCAGTCAGTCAGTCGGTCAGTCCTGTGCAGTCAGTTAGTCACTAAAGCAGTCAGTCAGTCTCAGTCAGTCAGTCCAGTCCAGTCTCAGTCAGTCAGTCAGTCAGTCTCGGTCAGTCAGTCAGTCAGTCATTCAGTCAGTCAGTCAGTCAGGCAGTCAGTCAGTCGGTCAGCCTTATTCAGTCAGTCTGTCAGTCAGTCAGTCAGTCAGCCTTATTCAGTCAGTCTGTCAGTCATCCTTATTCAGTCAGTCTGTCAGTCAGTCATTCGGTCAGTCCTGTCCAGTCAGTTAGTCAGTCAAGCAGTCAGTCAGGTAGTCAAGCAGTCAGTCAGTCAGTGTCAGTCAGTCATTTAGTCATTCAGTCAGTCAGTGAAATAGCCAGTCAGAGAGTCAAGCAGTCAGTCAGTCAGTCTCAGTCAGTCAGTTAGTCAGTCAGTCAGTCAGTCAGTCAGTCAGTCCAGTCTCAATCAGTCAGGCAGTTAGTCAGTCAGTCTCGGTCAGTCAGTGAGTCAGTCAGTCAGTATCAGTCAGTCAGTGAGTCAGTCTGTAAGTCAGGCAGTATCAGTCAGGCAGTAAGACTCCGCTCGACAGAACTCCGATAGCCTAATGGCTAGACCGCTGGTCTTCCAAGCGAGTGGCCTGGGTTCGAGTCCCAGCCGGAGCGAATATCTTCAATGTATATATTTCTTTTCTAATTTGAAAATTCTTTTTTTTTTCAATTTCTTTCCTTTGCAATTATTGATTATTTATGTAGGGAAGAAAATTCTGAGTCAGTTTAATTTTTCGACACGAAGATTTCAAAGTGTTTAAATAAACGATTACCAAGGTGCATTTTTTGTTTTTATTATATTTAAAACTCCCACCGACAGAGCTCCCATAGACTAATGGCTAGAGTGTTAGGCTTCCAAGCGAGTGGCCCTGGGTTCGAGTCCCAGCCTGAACGAAAATCTTCAATGTATACTTTTAGTTTCTAATTTGAAATTTCTTCTTCTTTTTTTTTTAATTTTTCTCTTTTGCGAATATTGATTATTTATGTAGGGAGAAAAATTCTGAGTCAGTTTAATTATTCGACCTGTAAATTTCAAAGTGTTTGAATCAATAATTACCAAGGTGCATTTTTTGTTTTTATTATATTTAAGACTTCCATCGACAGAGCTCCGATAGCCTAATGGCTAGACCGTTGGGTTCCAAGCGCGTGGTACTGGGTTCCAGTCCCGGCCGGAACGAAAATCTCCATGTATATATTTCTCTTCTAAGTTGAAGATTCTTTTTTTTTTTTCAATTTCTTTCTTTTGCAAATATGGATTATTTATGTACGGAAGAAAATTCTGAGTCAGTTTAATCATTCGACCTTTAGATTTCAAAGATTTTAGATCAATAATTACTAAGGTGCATTTTTTGTTTTTATTATAATTAAGACACCGATCAACAGAGATCCGATAGTATATTGGCGAGAGCGTTGGGCTTCCATGAGTGTCGCCCTGGGTTCAAATCCCAGCCGGAAAGGAAATCTTAAGTGCAAATATTTTTTTCTAATTTTATAATTCTTTTTTTTTTATTTTTCCCTTTTGCGAAGTCAGTCATTCAGTCTGACAGTCAATCAGTCAAGCACTCAGTCATTCAGTCTCAGTCAGTCAGTCCAGTCAGTCAGTCACTCAGTCAGTCAGTTAGTCCTTCAGCCAGTCAGTCAAGCAGTCAGTCATTTAGTCTCAGTCAGTCAGTCATTCAGTCAGTCAGTCAGTCAGGCAGTCAGTCAGTCAGTCAGTCGGTCAGTCCTGTGCAGTCAGTTAGTCACTAAAGCAGTCAGTCAGTCTCAGTCAGTCAGTCAGTCAGTCAGTCCAGTCCAGTCTCAGTCAGTCCAGTCCAGTCTCAGTCAGTCAGTCAGTCAGTCTCGGTCAGTCAGTCAGTCAGTCATTCAGTCAGTCAGTCAGTCAGGCAGTCAGTCAGTCGGTCAGCCTTATTCAGTCAGTCTGTCACTCAGTCAGTCAGTCAGCCTTATTCAGTCAGTCTGTCAGTCATCCTTATTCAGTCAGTCTGTCAGTCAGTCATTCGGTCAGTCCTGTCCAGTCAGTAAGTCAGTCAAGCAGTCAGTCAGGTAGTCAAGCAGTCAGTCAGTCAGTGTCAGTCAGTCATTTAGTCATTCAGTCAGTCAGTGAAATAGCCAGTCAGAGAGTCAAGCAGTCAGTCAGTCAGTCTCAGTCAGTCAGTTAGTCAGTCAGTCAGTCAGTCAGTCAGTCAGTCCAGTCTCAGTCAGTCAGGCAGTTAGTCAGTCAGTCTCGGTCAGTCAGTGAGTCAGTCAGTCAGTATCAGTCAGTCAGTGAGTCAGTCTGTAAGTCAGGCAGTATCAGTCAGGCAGTAAGACTCCGCTCGACAGAACTCCGATAGCCTAATGGCTAGACCGCTGGTCTTCCAAGCGAGTGGCCTGGGTTCGAGTCCCAGCCGGAGCGAATATCTTCAATGTATATATTTCTTTTCTAATTTGAAAATTCTTTTTTTTTTCAATTTCTTTCCTTTGCAATTATTGATTATTTATGTAGGGAAGAAAATTCTGAGTCAGTTTAATTTTTCGACACGAAGATTTCAAAGTGTTTAAATAAACAATTACCAAGGTGCATTTTTTGTTTTTATTATATTTAAAACTCCCACCGACAGAGCTCCCATAGACTAATGGCTAGAGTGTTAGGCTTCCAAGCGAGTGGCCCTGGGTTCGAGTCCCAGCCTGAACGAAAATCTTCAATGTATACTTTTAGTTTCTAATTTGAAATTTCTTCTTCTTTTTTTTTTAATTTTTCTCTTTTGCGAATATTGATTATTTATGTAGGGAGAAAAATTCTGAGTCAGTTTAATTATTCGACCTGTAAATTTCAAAGTGTTTGAATCAATAATTACCAAGGTGCATTTTTTGTTTTTATTATATTTAAGACTTCCATCGACAGAGCTCCGATAGCCTAATGGCTAGACCGTTGGGTTCCAAGCGCGTGGTACTGGGTTCAAGTCCCGGCCGGAACGAAAATCTTCCATGTATATATTTCTCTTCTAAGTTGAAGATTCTTTTTTTTTTTTCAATTTCTTTCTTTTGCAAATATGGATTATTTATGTACGGAAGAAAATTCTGAGTCAGTTTAATCATTCGACCTTTAGATTTCAAAGATTTTAGATCAATAATTACTAAGGTGCATTTTTTGTTTTTATTATAATTAAGACACCGATCAACAGAGATCCGATAGTATATTGGCGAGAGCGTTGGGCTTCCATGAGTGTCGCCCTGGGTTCAAATCCCAGCCGGAAAGGAAATCTTAATTGCAAATATTTTTTTCTAATTTTATAATTCTTTTTTTTTTTTATTTTTCCCTTTTGCGAAATCAGTCATTCAGTCTGACAGTCAATCAGTCAAGCACTCAGTCATTCAGTCTCAGTCAGTCAGTCCAGTCAGTCAGTCACTCAGTCAGTCAGTTAGTCCTTCAGCCAGTCAGTCAAGCAGTCAGTCATTTAGTCTCAGTCAGTCAGTCATTCAGTCAGTCAGTCAGTCAGGCAGTCAGTCAGTCAGTCAGTCGGTCAGTCCTGTGCAGTCAGTTAGTCACTAAAGCAGTCAATCAGTCTCAGTCAGTCAGTCAGTCAGTCAGTCCAGTCCAGTCTCAGTCAGTCAGTCAGTCAGTCTCGGTCAGTCAGTCAGTCAGTCATTCAGTCAGTCAGTCAGTCAGGCAGTCAGTCAGTCGGTCAGCCTTATTCAGTCAGTCTGTCAGTCAGTCAGTCAGTCAGCCTTATTCAGTCAGTCTGTCAGTCATCCTTATTCAGTCAGTCTGTCAGTCAGTCAGTCGGTCAGTCCTGTCCTGTCAGTTAGTCAGTCAAGCAGTCAGTCAGGTAGTCAAGCAGTCAGTCAGTCAGTGTCAGTCAGTCATTTAGTCAGTCAGGTAGTCAAGCAGTCAGTCAGTCAGTGTCAGTCAGTCATTTAGTCATTCAGTCAGTCAGTTAATCAGTCAGTCAGTCAGTCCAGTCTCAGTCAGTCAGGCAGTTAGTCAGTCAGTCTCGGTCAGTCAGTGAGTCAGTCAGTCAGTATCAGTCAGTCAGTGAGTCAGTCTGTCAGTCAGGCAGTATCAGTCAGGCAGTAAGACTCCGCTCGACAGAACTCCGATAGCCTAATGGCTAGACCGCTGGTCTTCCAAGCGGGTGGCCTGGGTTCGAGTCCCAGCCGGAGCGAATATCTTCAATGCATATATTTCTTTTCTAATTTGAAAATTCTTTTTTTTTTTCAATTTCTTTCCTTTGCAATTATTGATTATTTATGTAGGGAAGAAAATTCTGAGTCAGTTTAATTTTTCGACACGAAGATTTCAAAGTGTTTAAATAAACAATTACCAAGGTGCATTTTTTGTTTTTATTATATTTAAAACTCCCACCGACAGAGCTCCCATAGACTAATGGCTAGAGTGTTAGGCTTCCAAGCGAGTGGCCCTGGGTTCGAGTCCCAGCCTGAACGAAAATATTCAATGTATACTTTTAGTTTCTAATTTGAAATTTCTTCTTCTTTTTTTTTAATTTTTCTCTTTTGCGAATATTGATTATTTATGTAGGGAGAAAAATTCTGAGTCAGTTTAATTATTCGACCTGTAAATTTCAAAGTGTTTGAATCAATAATTACCAAGGTGCATTTTTTGTTTTTATTATATTTAAGACTTCCATCGACAGAGCTCCGATAGCCTAATGGCTAGACCGTTGGGTTCCTAGCGCGTGGTACTGGGTTCGAGTCCCGGCCGGAAAGGAAATCTTAAATGCAAATATTTTTTTTTAATTTTATAATTCTTTTTTTTTTATTTTTCCCTTTTGCGAAGTCAGTCAGTCAGTCTGACAGTCAATCAGTCAAGCACTCAGTCATTCAGTCTCAGTCAGTCAGTCCAGTCAGTCAGTCACTCAGTCAGTCAGTTAGTCCTTCAGCCAGTCAGTCAAGCAGTCAGTCATTTAGTCTCAGTCAGTCAGTCATTCAGTCAGTCAGTCAGTCAGGCAGTCAGTCAGTCAGTCAGTCGGTCAGTCCTGTGCAGTCAGTTAGTCACTAAAGCAGTCAGTCAGTCTCAGTCAGTCAGTCAGTCCAGTCCAGTCTCAGTCAGTCAGTCAGTCAGTCAGTCCAGTCCAGTCTCAGTCAGTCATTCAGTCAGTCTCGGTCAGTCAGTCAGTCAGTCATTCAGTCAGTCAGTCAGTCAGGCAGTCAGTCAGTCGGTCAGCCTTATTCAGTCAGTCTGTCAGTCAGTCAGTCAGTCAGCCTTATTCAGTCAGTCTGTCAGTCATCCTTATTCAGTCAGTCTGTCAGTCAGTCAGTCGGTCAGTCCTGTCCAGTCAGTTAGTCAGTCAAGCAGTCAGTCGGGTAGTCAAGCAGTCAGTCAGTCAGTGTCAGTCAGTCATTTAGTCATTCAGTCAGTCAGTGAAATAGCCAGTCAGAGAGTCAAGCAGTCAGTCAGTCAGTCTCAGTCAGTCAGTTAGTCAGTCAGTCAGTCAGTCAGTCAGTCAGTCCAGTCTCAGTCAGTCAGGCAGTTAGTCAGTCAGTCTCGGTCAGTCAGTGAGTCAGTCAGTCAGTATCAGTCAGTCAGTGAGTCAGTCTGTCAGTCAGGCAGTATCAGTCAGGCAGTAAGACTCCGCTCGACAGAACTCCGATAGCCTAATGGCTAGACCGCTGGTCTTCCAAGCGAGTGGCCTGGGTTCGAGTCCCAGCCGGAGCGAATATTTTCAATGTATGTATTTCTTTTCTAATTTGAAAATTCTTTTTTTTTTCAATTTCTTTCCTTTGCAATTATTGATTATTTATGTAGGGAAGAAAATTCTGAGTCAGTTTAATTTTTCGACACGAAGATTTCAAAGTGTTTAAATAAACAATTACCAAGGTGCATTTTTTGTTTTTATTATATTTAAAACTCCCACCGACAGAGCTCCCATAGACTAATGGCTAGAGTGTTAGGCTTCCAAGCGAGTGGCCCTGGGTTCGAGTCCCAGCCTGAACGAAAATCTTCAATGTATACTTTTAGTTTCTAATTTGAAATTTCTTCTTCTTTTTTTTTTAATTTTTCTCTTTTGCGAATATTGATTATTTATGTAGGGAGAAAAATTCTGAGTCAGTTTAATTATTCGACCTGTAAATTTCAAAGTGTTTGAATCAATAATTACCAAGGTGCATTTTTTGTTTTTATTATATTTAAGACTTCCATCGAAAGAGCTCCGATAGCCTGATGGCTAGACCGTTGGGTTCCTAGCGCGTGGTACTGGGTTCGAGTCCCGGCCGGAAAGGAAATCTTAAATGCAAATATTTTTTTCTAATTTTATAATTCTTTTTTTTTATTTTTCCCTTTTGCGAAGTCAGTCAGTCAGTCTGACAGTCAATCAGTCAAGCACTCAGTCATTCAGTCTCAGTCAGTCAGTCCAGTCAGTCAGTCAGTTAGTCCTTCAGCCAGTCAGTCAAGCAGTCAGTCATTTAGTCTCAGTCAGTCAGTCATTCAGTCAGTCAGTCAGTCAGGCAGTCAGTCAGTCAGTCAGTCGGTCAGTCCTGTGCAGTCAGTTAGTCACTAAAGCAGTCAGTCAGTCTCAGTCAGTCAGTCAGTCAGTCAGTCCAGTCCAGTCTCAGTCAGTCAGTCAGTCAGTCAGTCCAGTCCAGTCTCAGTCAGTCAGTCAGTCAGTCTCGGTCAGTCAGTCAGTCAGTCATTCAGTCAGTTAGTCAGTCAGTCAGTCAGTCAGTCAGTCAGTCCAGTCTCAGTCAGTCAGGCAGTTAGTCAGTCAGTCTCGATCAGTCAGTGAGTCAGTCGGTCAGTATCAGTCAGTCAGTGAGTCAGTCTGTCAGTCAGGCAGTATCAGTCAGGCAGTAAGACTCCGCTCGACAGAACTCCGATAGCCTAATGGCTAGACCGCTGGTCTTCCAAGCGAGTGGCCTGGGTTCGAGTCCCAGCCGCAGCGAATATCTTCAATGTACATATTTCTTTTCTAATTTGAAAATTCTTTTTTTTTCAATTTCTTTCCTTTGCAATTATTGATTATTTATGTAGGGAAGAAAATTCTGAGTCAGTTTAATTTTTCGACACGAAGATTTCAAAGTGTTTAAATAAACGATTACCAAGGTGCATTTTTTGTTTTTATTATATTTAAAACTCCCACCGACAGAGCTCCCATAGACTAATGGCTAGAGTGTTAGGCTTCCAAGCGAGTGGCCCTGGGTTCGAGCCCCAGCCTGAACGAAAATCTTCAATGTATACTTTTAGTTTCTAATTTGAAATTTCTTCTTCTTTTTTTTTAATTTTTCTCTTTTGCGAATATTGATTATTTATGTAGGGAGAAAAATTCTGAGTCAGTTTAATTATTCGACCTGTAAATTTCAAAGTGTTTGAATCAATAATTACCAAGGTGCATTTTTTGTCTTTATTATATTTAAGACTTCCATCGACAGAGCTCCGATAGCCTAATGGCTAGACCGTTGGGTTCCTAGCGCGTGGTACTGGGTTCGAGTCCCGGCCGGAAAGGAAATCTTAAATGCAAATATTTTTTTCTAAATTTATAATTCTTTTTTTTTTATTTTTCCCTTTTGCGAAGTCAGTCAGTCAGTCTGACAGTCAATCAGTCAAGCACTCAGTCATTCAGTCTCAGTCAGTCAGTCCAGTCAGTCAGTCACTCAGTCAGTCAGTTAGTCCTTCAGCCAGTCAGTCAAGCAGTCAGTCATTTAGTCTCAGTCAGTCAGTCATTCAGTCAGGCAGTCAGTCAGTCAGTCAGTCGGTCAGTCCTGTGCAGTCAGTTAGTCACTAAAGCAGTCAGTCAGTCTCAGTCAGTCAGTCAGTCAGTCAGTCAGTCCAGTCCAGTCTCAGTCAGTCAGTCAGTCAGTCTCGGTCAGTCAGTCAGTCAGTCATTCAGTCAGTCAGTCAGTCAGGCAGTCAGTCAGTCGGTCAGCCTTATTCAGTCAGTCTGTCAGTCAGTCAGTCAGTCAGCCTTATTCAGTCAGTCTGTCAGTCATCCTTATTCAGTCAGTCTGTCAGTCAGTCAGTCGGTCAGTCCTGTCCAGTCAGTTAGTCAGTCAAGCAGTCAGTCAGGTAGTCAAGCAGTCAGTCAGTCAGTGTCAGTCAGTCATTTAGTCATTCAGTCAGTCAGTGAAATAGCCAGTCAGAGAGTCAAGCAGTCAGTCAGTCAGTCTCAGTCAGTCAGTTAGTCAGTCAGTCAGTCAGTCAGTCAGTCAGTCCAGTCTCAGTCAGTCAGGCAGTTAGTCAGTCAGTCTCGGTCAGTCAGTGAGTCAGTCAGTCAGTATCAGTCAGTCAGTGAGTCAGTCTGTCAGTCAGGCAGTATCAGTCAGGCAGTAAGACTCCGCTCGACAGAACTCCGATAGCCTAATGGCTAGACCGCTGGTCTTCCAAGCGAGTGGCCTGGGTTCGAGTCCCAGCCGGAGCGAATATCTTCAATGTATATATTTCTTTTCTAATTTGAAAATTCTTTTTTTTTTCAATTTCTTTCCTTTGCAATTATTGATTATTTATGTAGGGAAGAAAATTCTGAGTCAGTTTAATTTTTCGACACGAAGATTTCAAAGTGTTTAAATAAACAATTACCAAGGTGCATTTTTTGTTTTTATTATATTTAAAGCTCCCACCGACAGAGCTCCCATAGACTAATGGCTAGAGTGTTAGGCTTCCAAGCGAGTGGCCCTGGGTTCGAGTCCCAGCCTGAACGAAAATCTTCAATGTATACTTTTAGTTTCTAATTTGAAATTTCTTCTTATTTTTTTTTTTAATTTTTCTCTTTTGCGAATATTGATTATTTATGTAGGGAGAAAAATTCTGAGTCAGTTTAATTATTCGACCTGTAAATTTCAAAGTGTTTGAATCAATAATTACCAAGGTGCATTTTTTGTTTTTATTATATTTAAGACTTCCATCGACAGAGCTCCGATAGCCTAATGGCTAGACCGTTGGGTTCCAAGCGCGTGGTACTGGGTTCGAGTCCCGGCCGGAACGAAAATCTTCCATGTATATATTTCTCTTCTAATTTGAAGATTCTTTTTTTTTTCAATTTCTTTCTTTTGCAAATATGGATTATTTATGTACGGAAGAAAATTCTGAGTCAGTTTAATCATTCGACCTTTAGATTTCAAAGATTTTAGATCAATAATTACTAAGGTGCATTTTTTGTTTTTATTATAATTAAGACACCGATCAACAGAGATCCGATAGTATATTGGCGAGGGCGTTGGGCTTCCATGAGTGTCGCCCTGGGTTCAAATCCCAGCCGGAAAGGAAATCTTAAATGCAAATATTTTTTTCTAATTTTATAATTCTTTTTTTTTATTTTTCCCTTTTGCGAAGTCAGTCAGTCAGTCTGACAGTAAATCAGTCAAGCACTCAGTCATTCAGTCTCAGTCAGTCAGTCACTCAGTCAGTCAGTTAGTCCTTCAGCCAGTCAGTCACTCAGTCAGTCAGTTAGTCCTTCAGCCAGTCAGTCAAGCAGTCAGTCATTTAATCTCAGTCAGTCAGTCATTCAGTCAGTCAGTCAGTCAGGCAGTCAGTCAGTCAGTCAGTCGGTCAGTCCTGTGCAGTCAGTTAGTCACTAAAGCAGTCAGTCAGTCTCAGTCAGTCAGTCAGTCAGTCAGTCAGTCCAGTCCAGTCTCAGTCAGTCAGTCAGTCAGTCAGTCCAGTCCAGTCTCAGTCAGTCATTCAGTCAGTCTCGGTCAGTCAGTCAGTCAGTCATTCAGTCAGTCAGTCAGTCAGGCAGTCAGTCAGTCGGTCAGCCTTATTCAGTCAGTCTGTCAGTCAGTCAGTCAGTCAGCCTTATTCAGTCAGTCTGTCAGTCATCCTTATTCAGTCAGTCTGTCAGTCAGTCAGTCGGTCAGTCCTGTCCAGTCAGTTAGTCAGTCAAGCAGTCAGTCGGGTAGTCAAGCAGTCAGTCAGTCAGTGTCAGTCAGTCATTTAGTCATTCAGTCAGTCAGTGAAATAGCCAGTCAGAGAGTCAAGCAGTCAGTCAGTCAGTCTCAGTCAGTCAGTTAGTCAGTCAGTCAGTCAGTCAGTCAGTCAGTCCAGTCTCAGTCAGTCAGGCAGTTAGTCAGTCAGTCTCGGTCAGTCAGTGAGTCAGTCAGTCAGTATCAGTCAGTCAGTGAGTCAGTCTGTCAGTCAGGCAGTATCAGTCAGGCAGTAAGACTCCGCTCGACAGAACTCCGATAGCCTAATGGCTAGACCGCTGGTCTTCCAAGCGAGTGGCCTGGGTTCGAGTCCCAGCCGGAGCGAATATTTTCAATGTATGTATTTCTTTTCTAATTTGAAAATTCTTTTTTTTTTCAATTTCTTTCCTTTGCAATTATTGATTATTTATGTAGGGAAGAAAATTCTGAGTCAGTTTAATTTTTCGACACAAAGATTTCAAAGTGTTTAAATAAACAATTACCAAGGTGCATTTTTTGTTTTTATTATATTTAAAACTCCCACCGACAGAGCTCCCATAGACTAATGGCTAGAGTGTTAGGCTTCCAAGCGAGTGGCCCTGGGTTCGAGTCCCAGCCTGAACGAAAATCTTCAATGTATACTTTTAGTTTCTAATTTGAAATTTCTTCTTCTTTTTTTTTTAATTTTTCTCTTTTGCGAATATTGATTATTTATGTAGGGAGAAAAATTCTGAGTCAGTTTAATTATTCGACCTGTAAATTTCAAAGTGTTTGAATCAATAATTACCAAGGTGCATTTTTTGTTTTTATTATATTTAAGACTTCCATCGAAAGAGCTCCGATAGCCTGATGGCTAGACCGTTGGGTTCCTAGCGCGTGGTACTGGGTTCGAGTCCCGGCCGGAAAGGAAATCTTAAATGCAAATATTTTTTTCTAATTTTATAATTCTTTTTTTTTTATTTTTCCCTTTTGCGAAGTCAGTCAGTCAGTCTGACAGTCAATCAGTCAAGCACTCAGTCATTCAGTCTCAGTCAGTCAGTCCAGTCAGTCAGTCAGTTAGTCCTTCAGCCAGTCAGTCAAGCAGTCAGTCATTTAGTCTCAGTCAGTCAGTCATTCAGTCAGTCAGTCAGTCAGGCAGTCAGTCAGTCAGTCAGTCGGTCAGTCCTGTGCAGTCAGTTAGTCACTAAAGCAGTCAGTCAGTCTCAGTCAGTCAGTCAGTCAGTCAGTCCAGTCCAGTCTCAGTCAGTCAGTCAGTCAGTCAGTCCAGTCCAGTCTCAGTCAGTCAGTCAGTCAGTCTCGGTCAGTCAGTCAGTCAGTCATTCAGTCAGTTAGTCAGTCAGTCAGTCAGTCAGTCAGTCAGTCCAGTCTCAGTCAGTCAGGCAGTTAGTCAGTCAGTCTCGATCAGTCAGTGAGTCAGTCGGTCAGTATCAGTCAGTCAGTGAGTCAGTCTGTCAGTCAGGCAGTATCAGTCAGGCAGTAAGACTCCGCTCGACAGAACTCCGATAGCCTAATGGCTAGACCGCTGGTCTTCCAAGCGAGTGGCCTGGGTTCGAGTCCCAGCCGCAGCGAATATCTTCAATGTACATATTTCTTTTCTAATTTGAAAATTCTTTTTTTTTCAATTTCTTTCCTTTGCAATTATTGATTATTTATGTAGGGAAGAAAATTCTGAGTCAGTTTAATTTTTCGACACGAAGATTTCAAAGTGTTTAAATAAACGATTACCAAGGTGCATTTTTTGTTTTTATTATATTTAAAACTCCCACCGACAGAGCTCCCATAGACTAATGGCTAGAGTGTTAGGCTTCCAAGCGAGTGGCCCTGGGTTCGAGTCCCAGCCTGAACGAAAATCTTCAATGTATACTTTTAGTTTCTAATTTGAAATTTCTTCTTCTTTTTTTTTTAATTTTTCTCTTTTGCGAATATTGATTATTTATGTAGGGAGAAAAATTCTGAGTCAGTTTAATTATTCGACCTGTAAATTTCAAAGTGTTTGAATCAATAATTACCAAGGTGCATTTTTTGTTTTTATTATATTTAAGACTTCCATCGACAGAGCTCCGATAGCCTAATGGCTAGACCGTTGGGTTCCTAGCGCGTGGTACTGGGTTCGAGTCCCGGCCGGAAAGGAAATCTTAAATGCAAATATTTTTTTCTAATTTTATAATTCTTTTTTTTTTATTTTTCCCTTTTGCGAAGTCAGTCAGTCAGTCTGACAGTCAATCAGTCAAGCACTCAGTCATTCAGTCTCAGTCAGTCAGTCCAGTCAGTCAGTCACTCAGTCAGTCAGTTAGTCCTTCAGCCAGTCAGTCAAGCAGTCAGTCATTTAGTCTCAGTCAGTCAGTCATTCAGTCAGTCAGTCAGTCAGGCAGTCAGTCAGTCAGTCAGTCGGTCAGTCCTGTGCAGTCAGTTAGTCACTAAAGCAGTCAGTCAGTCTCAGTCAGTCAGTCAGTCAGTCAGTCCTGTCCAGTCTCAGTCAGTCAGTCAGTCTCTCTCGGTCAGTCAGTCAGTCAGTCATTCAGTCAGTCAGTCAGTCAGGCAGTCAGTCAGTCGGTCAGCCTTATTCAGTCAGTCTGTCAGTCAGTCAGTCAGTCAGCCTTATTCAGTCAGTCTGTCAGTCATCCTTATTCAGTCAGTCTGTCAGTCAGTCAGTCGGTCAGTCCTGTCCAGTCAGTTAGTCACTAAAGCAGTCAGTCAGTCTCAGTCAGTCAGTCAGTCCAGTCCAGTCTCAGTCTCAGTCAGTCTCGGTCAGTCAGTCAGTCAGTCAGTCAGTCTCGGTCAGTCAGTCAGTCAGTCATTCAGTCAGTCAGTCAGTCAGGCAGTCAGTCAGTCGGTCAGCCTTATTCAGTCAGTCTGTCAGTCAGTCAGTCAGTCAGCCTTATTCAGTCAGTCTGTCAGTCATCCTTATTCAGTCAGTCTGTCAGTCAGTCAGTCGGTCAGTCCTGTCCAGTCAGTTAGTCAGTCAAGCAGTCAGTCAGGTAGTCAAGCAGTCAGTCAGTCAGTGTCAGTCAGTCATTTAGTCATTCAGTCAGTCAGTGAAATAGCCAGTCAGAGAGTCAAGCAGTCAGTCAGTCAGTCTCAGTCAGTCAGTTAGTCAGTCAGTCAGTCAGTCAGGCAGTCAGTCCAGTCTCAGTCAGTCAGGCAGTTAGTCAGTCAGTCTCGGTCAGTCAGTGAGTCAGTCAGTCAGTATCAGTCAGTCAGTGAGTCAGTCTGTCAGTCAGGCAGTATCAGTCAGGCAGTAAGACTCCGCTCGACAGAACTCCGATAGCCTAATGGCTAGACCGCTGGTCTTCCAAGCGAGTGGCCTGGGTTCGAGTCCCAGCCGGAGCGAATATCTTCAATGTATATATTTCTTTTCTAATTTGAAAATTCTTTTTTTTTTCAATTTCTTTCCTTTGCAATTATTGATTATTTATGTAGGGAAGAAAATTCTGAGTCAGTTTAATTTTTCGACACGAAGATTTCAAAGTGTTTAAATAAACAATTACCAAGGTGCATTTTTTGTTTTTATTATATTTAAAACTCCCACCGAAAGAGCTCCCATAGACTAATGGCTAGAGTGTTAGGCTTCCAAGCGAGTGGCCCTGGGTTCGAGTCCCAGCCTGAACGAAGATCTTCACTGTATACTTTTAGTTTCAAATTTGAAATTTCTTCTTTTTTTTTTAATTTTTCTCTTTTGCGAATATTGATTATTTATGTAGGGAGAAAAATTCTGAGTCAGTTTAATTATTCGACCTGTAAATTTCAAAGTGTTTGAATCAATAATTACCAAGATGCATTTTTTGTTTTTATTATATTTAAGACTTCCATCGACAGAGCTCCGATAGCCTAATGGCTAGACCGTTGGGTTCCTAGCGCGTGGTACTGGGTTCGAGTCCCGGCCGGAAAGGAAATCTTAAATGCAAATATTTTTTTCTAATTTTATAATTCTTTTTTTTTTATTTTTCCCTTTTGCGAAGTCAGTCAGTCTGACAGTCAATCAGTCAAGCACTCAGTCATTCAGTCTCAGTCAGTCAGTCCAGTCAGTCAGTCACTCAGTCAGTCAGTTAGTCCTTCAGCCAGTCAGTCAGTCATTTAGTCGCAGTCAGTCAGTCATTCAGTCAGTCAGTCAGTCAGTCAGTCAGTCGGTCAGTCCTGTGCAGTTAGTTAGTCACTAAAGCAGTCAGTCAGTCTCAGTCAGTCAGTCAGTCAGTCAATCCAGTCCAGTCTCAGTCAGTCAGTCAGTCATTCAGTCAGTCAGGCAGTCAGTCAGTCGGTCAGCCTTATTCAGTCAGTCAGGCAGTCATCCTTATTCAGTCAGTCTGTCAGTCAGTCAGTCGGTCAGTCCTGTCCAGTCAGTTAGTCAGTCAAGCAGTCAGTCAGGTAGTCAAGCAGTCAGTCAGTCAGTGTCAGTCAGTCATTTAGTCATTCAGTCAGTCAGTGAAATAGCCAGTCAGAGAGTCAAGCAGTCAGTCAGTCAGTCTCAGTCAGTCAGTTAGTCAGTCAGTCAGTCAGTCAGTCAGTCCAGTCTCAGTCAGTCAGGCAGTTAGTCAGTCAGTCTCGGTCAGTCAGTCAGTCAGTCAGTCAGTATCAGTCAGTCAGTGAGTCAGTCTGTCAGTCAGGCAGTATCAGTCAGGCAGTAAGACTCCGCTCGACAAAACTCCGATAGCCTAATGGCTAGACCGCTGGTCTTCCAAGCGAGTGGCCTGGGTTCGAGTCCCAGCCGGAGCGAATATTTTCAATGTATATATTTCTTTTCTAATTTGAAAATTCTTTTTTTTTTCAATTTCTTTCCTTTGCAATTATTGATTATTTATGTAGGGAAGAAAATTCTGAGTCAGTTTAATTTTTCGACACGAAGATTTCAAAGTGTTTAAATAAACAATTACCAAGGTGCATTTTTTGTTTTTATTATATTTAAAACTCCCACCGACAGAGCTCCCATAGACTAATGGCTAGAGTGTTAGGCTTCCAAGCGAGTGGCCCTGGGTTCGAGTCCCAGCCTGAACGAAAATCTTCAATGTATACTTTTAGTTTCTAATTTGAAATTTCTTCTTCTTTTTTTTTAATTTTTCTCTTTTGCGAATATTGATTATTTATGTAGGGAGAAAAATTCTGAGTCAGTTTAATTATTCGACCTGTAAATTTCAAAGTGTTTGAATCAATAATTACCAAGGTGCATTTTTTGTTTTTATTATATTTAAGACTTCCACCGAAAGAGCTCCGATAGCCTGATGGCTAGACCGTTGGGTTCCTAGCGCGTGGTACTGGGTTCGAGTCCCGGCCGGAAAGGAAATCTTAAATGCAAATATTTTTTTCTAATTTTATAATTCTTTTTTTTTTATTTTTCCCTTTTGCGAAGTCAGTCAGTCAGTCTGACAGTCAATCAGTCAAGCACTCAGTCATTCAGTCTCAGTCAGTCAGTCCAGTCAGTCAGTCAGTTAGTCCTTCAGCCAGTCAGTCAAGCAGTCAGTCATTTAGTCTCAGTCAGTCAGTCATTCAGTCAGTCAGTCAGTCAGGCAGTCAGTCAGTCAGTCAGTCGGTCAGTCCTGTGCAGTCAGTTAGTCACTAAAGCAGTCAGTCAGTCTCAGTCAGTCAGTCAGTCCAGTCCAGTCTCAGTCAGTCAGTCAGTCAGTCTCGGTCAGTCAGTCAGTCAGTCATTCAGTCAGGTAGTCAGTCAGTCAGTCAGTCAGTCAGTGAGTCCAGTCTCAGTCAGTCAGGCAGTTAGTCAGTCAGTCTCGATCAGTCAGTGAGTCAGTCAGTCAGTATAAGTCAGTCAGTGAGTCAGTCTGTCAGTCAGGCAGTATCAGTCAGGCAGTAAGACTCCGCTCGACAGAACTCCGATAGCCTAATGGCTAGACCGCTGGTCTTCCAAGCGAGTGGCCTGGGTTCGAGTCCCAGCCGGAGCGAATATCTTCAATGTATATATTTCTTTTCTAATTTGAAAATTCTTTTTTTTTTCAATTTCTTTCCTTTGCAATTATTGATTATTTATGTAGGGAAGAAAATTCTGAGTCAGTTTAATTTTTCGACACGAAGATTTCGAAGTGTTTAAATAAACGATTACCAAGGTGCATTTTTTGTTTTTATTATATTTAAAACTCCCACCGACAGAGCTCCCATAGACTAATGGCTAGAGTGTTAGGCTTCCAAGCGAGTGGCCCTGGGTTCGAGTCCCAGCCTGAACGAAAATCTTCAATGTATACTTTTAGTTTCTAATTTGAAATTTCTTCTTCTTTTTTTTTTAATTTTTCTCTTTTGCGAATATTGATTATTTATGTAGGGAGAAAAATTCTGAGTCAGTTTAATTATTCGACCTGTAAATTCAAAGTGTTTGAATCAATAATTACCAAGGTGCATTTTTTGTTTTTATTATATTTAAGACTTCCATCGACAGAGCTCTGATAGCCTAATAGCTAGACCGTTGGGTTCCTAGCGCGTGGTACTGGGTTCGAGTCCCGGCCGGAAAGGAAATCTTAAATGCAAATATTTTTTTCTAATTTTATAATTCTTTTTTTTTATTTTTCCCTTTTGCGAAGTCAGTCAGTCAGTCTGACAGTCAATCAGTCAAGCACTCAGTCATTCAGTCTCAGTCAGTCAGTCCAGTCAGTCAGTCACTCAGTCAGTCAGTTAGTCCTTCAGCCAGTCAGTCAAGCATTCAGTCATTTAGTCTCACTCAGTCAGTCAGGCAGTCAATCAGTCAGTCAGTCGGTCAGTCCTGTGCAGTCAGTTAGTCACTAAAGCAGTCAGTCAGTCTCAGTCAGTCAGTCAGTCAGTCAGTCCAGTCCAGTCTCAGTCAGTCAGTCAGTCTCGGTCAGTCAGTCAGTCAGTCATTCAGTCAGTCAGTCAGTCAGGCAGTCAGTCAGTCGGTCAGCCTTATTCAGTCAGTCTGTCAGTCAGTCAGTCAGTCAGCCTTATTCAGTCAGTCTGTCAGTCATCCTTATTCAGTCAGTCTGTCAGTCAGTCAGTCGGTCAGTCCTGTCCAGTCAGTTAGTCAGTCAAGCAGTCAGTCAGGTAGTCAAGCAGTCAGTCAGTCAGTGTCAGTCAGTCATTTAGTCATTCAGTCAGTCAGTGAAATAGCCAGTCAGAGAGTCAAGCAGTCAGTCAGTCAGTCTCAGTCAGTCAGTTAGTCAGTCAGTCAGTCAGTCAGTCAGTCAGTCCAGTCTCAGTCAGTCAGGCAGTTAGTCAGTCAGTCTCGGTCAGTCAGTGAGTCAGTCAGTCAGTATCAGTCAGTCAGTGAGTCAGTCTGTCAGTCAGGCAGTATCAGTCAGGCAGTAAGACTCCGCTCGAATGAACTCCGATAGCCTAATGGCTAGACCGCTGGTCTTCCAAGCGAGTGGCCTGGGTTCGAGGTCCAGCCGGAGCGAATATCTTCAATGTATATATTTCTTTTCTAATTTGAAAATTCTTTTTTTTTTTCAATTTCTTTCCTTTGCAATTATTGATTATTTATGTAGGGAAGAAAATTCTGAGTCAGTTTAATTTTTCGACACGAAGATTTCAAAGTGTTTAAATAAACAATTACCAAGGTGCATTTTTTGTTTTTATTATATTTAAAACTCCCACCGACAGAGCTCCGATAGCCTAATGGCTAGACCGTTGGGTTCCAAGCGCGTGGTACTGGGTTCGAGTCCCGGCCGGAACGAAAATCTTCCATGTATATATTTCTCTTCTAATTTGAAGATTCTTTTTTTTTCAATTTCTTTCTTTTGCAAATATGGATTATTTATGTACGGAAGAAAATTCTGAGTCAGTTTAATCATTCGACCTTTAGATTTCAAAGATTTTAGATCAATAATTACTAAGGTGCATTTTTTGTTTTTATTATAATTAAGACACCGATCAACAGAGATCCGATAGTATATTGGCGAGAGCGTTGGGCTTCCATGAGTGTCGCCCTGGGTTCAAATCCCAGCCGGAAAGGAAATCTTAAGTGCAAATATTTTTTTCTAATTTTATAATTCTTTTTTTTTTATTTTTCCCTTTTGCGAAGTCAGTCAGTCAGTCTGACAGTCAATCAGTCAAGCACTCAGTCATTCAGTCTCAGTCAGTCAGTCCAGTCAGTCAGTCACTCAGTCAGTCAGTTAGTCCTTCAGCCAGTCAGTCAAGCAGTCAGTCATTTAGTCTCAGTCAGTCAGTCAGGCAGTCAGTCAGTTAGTCACTAAAGCAGTCAGTCAGTCTCAGTCAGTCAGTCAGTCAGTCAGTCCAGTCCAGTCTCAGTCAGTCAGTCAGTCAGTCTCGGTCAGTCAGTCAGTCAGTCATTCAGTCAGTCAGTCAGTCAGGCAGTCAGTCAGTCGGTCAGCCTTATTCAGTCAGTCTGTCAGTCAGTCAGTCAGTCAGCCTTATTCAGTCAGTCTGTCAGTCATCCTTATTCAGTCAGTCTGTCAGTCAGTCAGTCGGTCAGTCCTGTCCAGTCAGTTAGTCAGTCAAGCAGTCAGTCAGGTAGTCAAGCAGTCAGTCAGTCAGTGTCAGTCAGTCATTTAGTCATTCAGTCAGTCAGTGAAATAGCCAGTCAGAGAGTCAAGCAGTCAGTCAGTCAGTCTCAGTCAGTCAGTTAGTCAGTCAGTCAGTCAGTCAGTCAGTCAGTCAGTCCAGTCTCAGTCAGTCAGGCAGTTAGTCAGTCAGTCTCGGTCAGTCAGTGAGTCAGTCAGTCAGTATCAGTCAGTCAGTGAGTCAGTCTGTCAGTCAGGCAGTATCAGTCAGGCAGTAAGACTCCGCTCGAATGAACTCCGATAGCCTAATGGCTAGACCGCTGGTCTTCCAAGCGAGTGGCCTGGGTTCGAGGTCCAGCCGGAGCGAATATCTTCAATGTATATATTTCTTTTCTAATTTGAAAATTCTTTTTTTTTTCAATTTCTTTCCTTTGCAATTATTGATTATTTATGTAGGGAAGAAAATTCTGAGTCAGTTTAATTTTTCGACACGAAGATTTCAAAGTGTTTAAATAAACAATTACCAAGGTGCATTTTTTGTTTTTATTATATTTAAAACTCCCACCGACAGAGCTCCGATAGCCTAATGGCTAGACCGTTGGGTTCCAAGCGCGTGGTACTGGGTTCGAGTCCCGGCCGGAACGAAAATCTTCCATGTATATATTTCTCTTCTAATTTGAAGATTCTTTTTTTTTTCAATTTCTTTCTTTTGCAAATATGGATTATTTATGTACGGAAGAAAATTCTGAGTCAGTTTAATCATTCGACCTTTAGATTTCAAAGATTTTAGATCAATAATTACTAAGGTGCATTTTTTGTTTTTATTATAATTAAGACACCGATCAACAGAGATCCGATAGTATATTGGCGAGAGCGTTGGGCTTCCATGAGTGTCGCCCTGGGTTCAAATCCCAGCCGGAAAGGAAATCTTAAGTGCAAATATTTTTTTCTAATTTTATAATTCTTTTTTTTTTATTTTTCCCTTTTGCGAAGTCAGTCAGTCAGTCTGACAGTCAATCAGTCAAGCACTCAGTCATTCAGTCTCAGTCAGTCAGTCCAGTCAGTCAGTCACTCAGTCAGTCAGTTAGTCCTTCAGCCAGTCAGTCAAGCAGTCAGTCATTTAGTCTCAGTCAGTCAGTCAGGCAGTCAGTCAGTTAGTCACTAAAGCAGTCAGTCAGTCTCAGTCAGTCAGTCAGTCAGTCAGTCCAGTCCAGTCTCAGTCAGTCAGTCAGTCAGTCTCGGTCAGTCAGTCAGTCAGTCATTCAGTCAGTCAGTCAGTCAGGCAGTCAGTCAGTCGGTCAGCCTTATTCAGTCAGTCTGTCAGTCAGTCAGTCAGTCAGCCTTATTCAGTCAGTCTGTCAGTCATCCTTATTCAGTCAGTCTGTCAGTCAGTCAGTCGGTCAGTCCTGTCCAGTCAGTTAGTCAGTCAAGCAGTCAGTCAGGTAGTCAAGCAGTCAGTCAGTCAGTGTCAGTCAGTCATTTAGTCATTCAGTCAGTCAGTGAAATAGCCAGTCAGAGAGTCAAGCAGTCAGTCAGTCAGTCTCAGTCAGTCAGTTAGTCAGTCAGTCAGTCAGTCAGTCAGTCAGTCCAGTCTCAGTCAGTCAGGCAGTTAGTCAGTCAGTCTCGGTCAGTCAGTGAGTCAGTCAGTCAGTATCAGTCAGTCAGTGAGTCAGTCTGTCAGTCAGGCAGTATCAGTCAGGCAGTAAGACTCCGCTCGAATGAACTCCGATAGCCTAATGGCTAGACCGCTGGTCTTCCAAGCGAGTGGCCTGGGTTCGAGGTCCAGCCGGAGCGAATATCTTCAATGTATATATTTCTTTTCTAATTTGAAAATTCTTTTTTTTTTCAATTTCTTTCCTTTGCAATTATTGATTATTTATGTAGGGAAGAAAATTCTGAGTCAGTTTAATTTTTCGACACAAAGATTTCAAAGTGTTTAAATAAACAATTACCAAGGTGCATTTTTTGTTTTTATTATATTTAAAACTCCCACCGACAGAGCTCCGATAGCCTAATGGCTAGACCGTTGGGTTCCAAGCGCGTGGTACTGGGTTCGAGTCCCGGCCGGAACGAAAATCTTCCATGTATATATTTCTCTTCTAATTTGAAGATTCTTTTTTTTTTCAATTTCTTTCTTTTGCAAATATGGATTATTTATGTACGGAAGAAAATTCTGAGTCAGTTTAATCATTCGACCTTTAGATTTCAAAGATTTTAGATCAATAATTACTAAGGTGCATTTTTTGTTTTTATTATAATTAAGACACCGATCAACCGAGATACGATAGTATATTGGCGAGAGCGTTGGGCTTCCATGAGTGTCGCCCTGGGTTCAAATCCCAGCCGGAAAGGAAATCTTAAGTGCAAATATTTTTTTCTAATTTTATAATTCTTTTTTTTTTATTTTTCCCTTTTGCGAAGTCAGTCAGTCAGTCTGACAGTCAATCAGTCAAGCACTCAGTCATTCAGTCTCAGTCAGTCAGTCCAGTCAGTCAGTCACTCAGTCAGTCAGTTAGTCCTTCAGCCAGTCAGTCAAGCAGTCAGTCATTTAGTCTCAGTCAGTCAGTCATTCAGTCAGTCAGTCAGTCAGGCAGTCAGTCAGTCAGTCAGTCGGTCAGTCCTGTGCAGTCAGTTAGTCACTAAAGCAGTCAGTCAGTCTCAGTCAGTCAGTCAGTCAGTCCAGTCCAGTCTCAGTCAGTCAGTCAGTCAGTCTCGGTCAGTCAGTCAGTCAGTCATTCAGTCAGTCAGTCAGTCAGGCAGTCAGTCAGTCGGTCAGCCTTATTCAGTCAGTCTGTCAGTCAGTCAGTCAGTCAGCCTTATTCAGTCAGTCTGTCAGTCATCCTTATTCAGTCAGTCTGTCAGTCAGTCAGTCGGTCAGTCCTGTCCAGTCAGTTAGTCAGTCAAGCAGTCAGTCAGGTAGTCAAGCAGTCAGTCAGTCAGTGTCAGTCAGTCATTTAGTCATTCAGTCAGTCAGTGAAATAGCCAGTCAGAGAGTCAAGCAGTCAGTCAGTCAGTCTCAGTCAGTCAGTTAGTCAGTCAGTCAGTCAGTCAGTCAGTCAGTCCAGTCTCAGTCAGTCAGGCAGTTAGTCAGTCAGTCTCGGTCAGTCAGTGTGTCAGTCAGTCAGTATCAGTCAGTCAGTGAGTCAGTCTGTCAGTCAGGCAGTATCAGTCAGGCAGTAAGACTCCGCTCGACAGAACTCCGATAGCCTATTGGCTAGACCGCTGGTCTTCCAAGCGAGTGGCCTGGGTTCGAGTCCCAGCCGGAGCGAATGTCTTCAATGTATATATTTCTTTTCTAATTTGAAAATTCTTTTTTTTTTCAATTTCTTTCCTTTGCAATTATTGATTATTTATGTAGGGAAGAAAATTCTGAGTCAGTTTAATTTTTCGACACGAAGATTTCAAAGTGTTTAAATAAACAATTACCAAGGTGCATTTTTTGTTTTTCTTATATTTAAAACTCCCACCGACAGAGCTCCCATAGACTAATGGCTAGAGTGTTAGGCTTCCAAGCGAGTGGCCCTGGGTTCGAGTCCCAGCCTGAACGAAAATCTTCAATGTATACTTTTAGTTTCTAATTTAAAATTTCTTCTTCTTTTTTTTTTAATTTTTCTCTTTTGTGAATATTGATTATTTATGTAGGGAGAAAAATTCTGAGTCAGTTTAATTATTCGACCTGTAAATTTCAAAGTGTTTGAATCAATAATTACCAAAGTGCATTTTTTGTTTTTATTATATTTAAGACTTCCATCGACAGAGCTCCGATAGCCTAATGGCTAGACCGTTGGGTTCCTAGCGCGTGGTACTGGGTTCGAGTCCCGGCCGGAAAGGAAATCTTAAATGCAAATATTTTTTTCTAATTTTATAATTCTTTTTTTTTTATTTTTCCCTTTTGCGAAGTCAGTCAGTCAGTCTGACAGTCAATCAGTCAAGCACTCAGTCATTCAGTCTCAGTCAGTCAGTCCAGTCAGTCAGTCAGTCACTCAGTCAGTCAGTTAGTCCTTCAGCCAGTCAGTCAAGCAGTCAGTCATTTAGTCTCAGTCAGTCAGTCATTCAGTCAGTCAGTCAGGCAGTCAGTCAGTCAGTCAGTCGGTCAGTCCTGTGCAGTCAGTTAGTCACTAAAGCAGTCAGTCAGTCTCAGTCAGTCAGTCAGTCAGTCCAGTCCAGTCTCAGTCAGTCAGTCAGTCAGTCTCGGTCAGTCAGTCAGTCAGTCATTCAGTCAGTCAGGCAGTCAGTCAGTCGGTCAGCCTTATTCAGTCAGTCTGTCAGTCAGTCAGTCAGTCAGCCTTATTCAGTCAGTCTGTCAGTCATCCTTATTCAGTCAGTCTGTCAGTCAGTCAGTCGGTCAGTCCTGTCCAGTCAGTTAGTCAGTCAAGCAGTCAGTCAGGTAGTCAAGCAGTCAGTCAGTCAGTGTCAGTCAGTCATTTAGTCATTCAGTCAGTCAGTGAAATAGCCAGTCAGAGAGTCAAGCAGTCAGTCAGTCAGTCTCAGTCAGTCAGTTAGTCAGTCAGTCAGTCAGTCAGTCAGTCAGTCCAGTCTCAGTCAGTCAGGCAGTTAGTCAGTCAGTCTCGGTCAGTCAGTGAGTCAGTCAGTCAGTATCAGTCAGTCAGTGAGTCAGTCTGTCAGTCAGGCAGTATCAGTCAGGCAGTAAGACTCCGCTCGACAGAACTCCGATAGCCTAATGGCTAGACCGCTGGTCTTCCAAGCGAGTGGCCTGGGTTCGAGTCCCAGCCGGAGCGAATATCTTCAATGTATATATTTCTTTTCAAATTTGAAAATTCTTTTTTTTTTCAATTTCTTTCCTTTGCAATTATTGATTATTTATGTAGGGAAGAAAATTCTGAGTCAGTTTAATT
The DNA here is from genome assembly GCF_026930045.1 of Uloborus diversus. NCBI lineage: Eukaryota > Metazoa > Arthropoda > Arachnida > Araneae > Uloboridae > Uloborus > Uloborus diversus. The sequence continues at coordinate 119,646 of NW_026558399.1, forward strand.
TTTCGACACGAAGATTTCAAAGTGTTTAAATAAACAATTACCAAGGTGCATTTTTTGTTTTTATTATATTTAAAACTCCCACCGACAGAGCTCCCATAGACTAATGGCTAGAGTGTTAGGCTTCCAAGCGAGTGGCCCTGGGTTCGAGTCCCGGCCTGAACGAAAATCTTCAATGTGTACTTTTAGTTTCTAATTTGAAATTTCTTCTTCTTTTTTTTTTAATTTTCTCTCTTGCGAATATTGATTATTTATGTAGGGAGAAAAATTCTGAGTCAGTTTAATTATTCGACCTGTAAATTTCAAAGTGTTTGAATCAATAATTACCAAGGTGCATTTTTTGTTTTTATTATATTTAAGACTTCCATCGACAGAGCTCCGATAGCCTAATGGCTAGACTGTTGGGTTCCTAGCGCGTGGTACTGGGTTCGAGTCCCGGCCGGAAAGGAAATCTTAAATGCAAATATTTTTTTCTAATTTTATAATTCTTTTTTTTTATTTTTCCCTTTTGCGAAGTCAGTCAGTCTGACAGTCAATCAGTCAAGCACTCAGTCATTCAGTCTCAGTCAGTCAGTCCAGTCAGTCAGTCACTCAGTCAGTCAGTTAGTCCTTCAGCCAGTCAGTCAAGCAGTCAGTCATTTAGTCTCAGTCATTCAGTCAGTCAGTCAGTCAGGCAGTCAGTCAGTCAGTCAGTCGGTCAGTCCTGTGCAGTCAGTTAGTCACTAAAGCAGTCAGTCAGTCTCAGTCAGTCAGTCAGTCAGTCAGTCCAGTCCAGTCTCAGTCAGTCAGTCAGTCAGTCTCGGTCAGTCAGTCAGTCAGTCATTCAGTCAGTCAGTCAGTCAGGCAGTCAGTCAGTCGGTCAGCCTTATTCAGTCAGTCTGTCAGTCAGTCAGTCAGTCAGCCTTATTCAGTCAGTCTGTCAGTCATCCTTATTCAGTCAGTCTGTCAGTCAGTCAGTCGGTCAGTCCTGTCCAGTCAGTTAGTCAGTCAAGCAGTCAGTCAGGTAGTCAAGCAGTCAGTCAGGTAGTCAAGCAGTCAGTCAGTCAGTGTCAGTCAGTCATTTAGTCATTCAGTCAGTCAGTGAAATAGCCAGTCAGAGAGTCAAGCAGTCAGTCAGTCAGTCTCAGTCAGTCAGTTAGTCAGTCAGTCAGTCAGTCAGTCAGTCAGTCCAGTCTCAGTCAGTCAGGCAGTTAGTCAGTCAGTCTCGGTCAGTCAGTGAGTCAGTCAGTCAGTATCAGTCAGTCAGTGAGTCAGTCTGTCAGTCAGGCAGTATCAGTCAGGCAGTAAGACTCCGCTCGACAGAACTCCGATAGCCTAATGGCTAGACCGCTGGTCTTCCAAGCGAGTGGCCTGGGTTCGAGTCCCAGCCGGAGCGAATATCTTCAATGCATATATTTCTTTTCTAATTTGAAAATTCTTTTTTTTTTTCAATTTCTTTCCTTTGCAATTATTGATTATTTATGTAGGGAAGAAAATTCTGAGTCAGTTTAATTTTTCGACACGAAGATTTCAAAGTGTTTAAATAAACAATTACCAAGGTGCATTTTTTGTTTTTATTATATTTAAAACTCCCACCGACAGAGCTCCCATAGACTAATGGCTAGAGTGTTAGGCTTCCAAGCGAGTGGCCCTGGGTTCGAGTCCCAGCCTGAACGAAAATCTTCAATGTATACTTTTAGTTTCTAATTTGAAATTTCTTCTTCTTTTTTTTTTAATTTTTCTCTTTTGCGAATATTGATTATTTATGTAGGGAGAAAAATTCTGAGTCAGTTTAATTATTCGACCTGTAAATTTCAAAGTGTTTGAATCAATAATTACCAAGGTGCATTTTTTGTTTTTATTATATTTAAGACTTCCATCGACAGAGCTCCGATAGCCTAATGGCTAGACCGTTGGGTTCCTAGGGCGTGGTACTGGGTTCGAGTCCCGGCCGGAAAGGAAATCTTAAATGCAAATTTTTTTTTCTAATTTTATAATTCTTTTTTTTTTATTTTTCCCTTTTGCGAAGTCAGTCAGTCAGTCTGACAGTCAATCAGTCAAGCACTCAGTCATTCAGTCTCAGTCAGTCAGTCCAGTCAGTCAGTCACTCAGTCAGTCAGTTAGTCCTTCAGCCAGTCAGTCAAGCAGTCAGTCATTTAGTCTCAGTCAGTCAGTCATTCAGTCAGGCAGTCAGTCAGTCAGTCAGTCGGTCAGTCCTGTGCAGTCAGTTAGTCACTAAAGCAGTCAGTCAGTCTCAGTCAGTCAGTCAGTCCAGTCCAGTCTCAGTCAGTCAGTCAGTCAGTCTCGGTCAGTCAGTCAGTCTCGGTCAGTCAGTCAGTCTCGGTCAGTCAGTCAGTCAGTCATTCAGTCAGTCAGGCAGTCAGTCAGTCGGTCAGCCTTATTCAGTCAGTCTGTCAGTCAGTCAGTCAGTCAGCCTTATTCAGTCAGTCTGTCAGTCATCCTTATTCAGTCAGTCTGTCAGTCAGTCAGTCGGTCAGTCCTGTCCAGTCAGTTAGTCAGTCAAGCAGTCAGTCAGGTAGTCAAGCAGTCAGTCAGTCAGTGTCAGTCAGTCATTTAGTCATTCAGTCAGTCAGTGAAATAGCCAGTCAGAGAGTCAAGCAGTCAGTCAGTCAGTCTCAGTCAGTCAGTTAGTCAGTCAGTCAGTCAGTCAGTCAGTCAGTCCAGTCTCAGTCAGTCAGGCAGTTAGTCAGTCAGTCTCGGTCAGTCAGTGAGTCAGTCAGTCAGTATCAGTCAGTCAGTGAGTCAGTCTGTCAGTCAGGCAGTATCAGTCAGGCAGTAAGACTCCGCTCGCCAGAACTCCGATAGCCTAATGTCTAGACCGCTGGTCTTCCAAGCGAGTGGCCTGGGTTCGAGTCCCAGCCGGAGCGAATATCTTCAATGTATATATTTCTTTTCTAATTTGAAAATTCTTTTTTTTATCAATTTCTTTCCTTTGCAATTATTGATTATTTATGTAGGGAAGAAAATTCTGAGTCAGTTTAATTTTTCGACACGAAGATTTCAAAGTGTTTAAATAAACAATTACCAAGGTGCATTTTTTGTTTTTATTATATTTAAAACTCCCACCGACAGAGCTCCCATAGACTAATGGCTAGAGTGTTAGGCTTCCAAGCGAGTGGCCCTGGGTTCGAGTCCCAGCCTGAACGAAAATATTCAATGTATACTTTTAGTTTCTAATTTGAAATTTCTTCTTCTTTTTTTTTAATTTTTCTCTTTTGCGAATATTGATTATTTATGTAGGGAGAAAAATTCTGAGTCAGTTTAATTATTCGACCTGTAAATTTCAAAGTGTTTGAATCAATAATTACCAAGGTGCATTTTTTGCTTTTATTATATTTAAGACTTCCATCGACAGAGCTCCGATAGCCTAATGGCTAGACCGTTGGGTTCCAAGCGCGTGGTACTGGGTTCGAGTCCCGGCCGGAACGAAAATCTTCCATGTATATATTTCTCTTCTAATTTGAAGATTCTTTTTTTTTCAATTTCTTTCTTTTGCAAATATGGATTATTTATGTACGGAAGAAAATTCTGAGTCAGTTTAATCATTCGACCTTTAGATTTCAAAGATTTTAGATTAATAATTACTAAGGTGCATTTTTTGTTTTTATTATAATTAAGACACCGATCAACAGAGATCCGATAGTATATTGGCGAGAGCGTTGGGCTTCCATGAGTGTCGCCCTGGGTTCAAATCCCAGCCGGAAAGGAAATATTAAATGCAAATATTTTTTTCTAATTTTATAATTCTTTTTTTTTTATTTTTCCCTTTTGCGAAGTCAGTCAGTCAGTCTGACAGTCAATCAGTCAAGCACTCAGTCATTCAGTCTCAGTCAGTCAGTCCAGTCAGTCAGTCACTCAGTCAGTCAGTTAGTCCTTCAGCCAGTCAGTCAAGCAGTCAGTCATTTAGTCTCAGTCAGTCAGTCATTCAGTCAGTCAGTCAGTCAGGCAGTCAGTCAGTCAGTCAGTCGGTCAGTCCTGTGCAGTCAGTTAGTCACTAAAGCAGTCAGTCAGTCTCAGTCAGTCAGTCAGTCAGTCAGTCCAGTCCAGTCTCAGTCAGTCAGTCACTCAGTCTCGGTCAGTCAGTCAGTCAGTCATTCAGTCAGTCAGTCAGTCAGTCAGGCAGTCAGTCAGTCGGTCAGCCTTATTCAGTCAGTCTGTCAGTCAGTCAGTCAGTCAGCCTTATTCAGTCAGTCTGTCAGTCATCCTTATTCAGTCAGTCTGTCAGTCAGTCAGTCATCCTTATTCAGTCAGTCTGTCAGTCAGTCAGTCGGTCAGTCCTGTCCAGTCAGTTAGTCAGTCAAGCAGTCAGTCAGGTAGTCAAGCAGTCAGTCAGTCAGTGTCAGTCAGTCATTTAGTCATTCAGTCAGTCAGTGAAATAGCCAGTCAGAGAGTCAAGCAGTCAGTCAGTCAGTCTCAGTCAGTCAGTTAGTCAGTCAGTCAGTCAGTCAGTCAGTCAGTCCAGTCTCAGTCAGTCAGGCAGTTAGTCAGTCAGTCTCGGTCAGTCAGTGAGTCAGTCAGTCAGTATCAGTCAGTCAGTGAGTCAGTCTGTCAGTCAGGCAGTATCAGTCAGGCAGTAAGACTCCGCTCGCCAGAACTCCGATAGCCTAATGTCTAGACCGCTGGTCTTCCAAGCGAGTGGCCTGGGTTCGAGTCCCAGCCGGAGCGAATATCTTCAATGTATATATTTCTTTTCTAATTTGAAAATTCTTTTTTTTATCAATTTCTTTCCTTTGCAATTATTGATTATTTATGTAGGGAAGAAAATTCTGAGTCAGTTTAATTTTTCGACACGAAGATTTCAAAGTGTTTAAATAAACAATTACCAAGGTGCATTTTTTGTTTTTATTATATTTAAAACTCCCACCGACAGAGCTCCCATAGACTAATGGCTAGAGTGTTAGGCTTCCAAGCGAGTGGCCCTGGGTTCGAGTCCCAGCCTGAACGAAAATATTCAATGTATACTTTTAGTTTCTAATTTGAAATTTCTTCTTCTTTTTTTTTAATTTTTCTCTTTTGCGAATATTGATTATTTATGTAGGGAGAAAAATTCTGAGTCAGTTTAATTATTCGACCTGTAAATTTCAAAGTGTTTGAATCAATAATTACCAAGGTGCATTTTTTGCTTTTATTATATTTAAGACTTCCATCGACAGAGCTCCGATAGCCTAATGGCTAGACCGTTGGGTTCCAAGCGCGTGGTACTGGGTTCGAGTCCCGGCCGGAACGAAAATCTTCCATGTATATATTTCTCTTCTAATTTGAAGATTCTTTTTTTTTCAATTTCTTTCTTTTGCAAATATGGATTATTTATGTACGGAAGAAAATTCTGAGTCAGTTTAATCATTCGACCTTTAGATTTCAAAGATTTTAGATTAATAATTACTAAGGTGCATTTTTTGTTTTTATTATAATTAAGACACCGATCAACAGAGATCCGATAGTATATTGGCGAGAGCGTTGGGCTTCCATGAGTGTCGCCCTGGGTTCAAATCCCAGCCGGAAAGGAAATCTTAAATGCAAATATTTTTTTCTAATTTTATAATTCTTTTTTTTTTATTTTTCCCTTTTGCGAAGTCAGTCAGTCAGTCTGACAGTCAATCAGTCAAGCACTCAGTCATTCAGTCTCAGTCAGTCAGTCCAGTCAGTCAGTCACTCAGTCAGTCAGTTAGTCCTTCAGCCAGTCAGTCAAGCAGTCAGTCATTTAGTCTCAGTCAGTCAGTCATTCAGTCAGTCAGTCAGTCAGGCAGTCAGTCAGTCAGTCAGTCGGTCAGTCCTGTGCAGTCAGTTAGTCACTAAAGCAGTCAGTCAGTCTCAGTCAGTCAGTCAGTCAGTCAGTCCAGTCCAGTCTCAGTCAGTCAGTCACTCAGTCTCGGTCAGTCAGTCAGTCAGTCATTCAGTCAGTCAGTCAGTCAGTCAGGCAGTCAGTCAGTCGGTCAGCCTTATTCAGTCAGTCTGTCAGTCAGTCAGTCAGTCAGCCTTATTCAGTCAGTCTGTCAGTCATCCTTATTCAGTCAGTCTGTCAGTCAGTCAGTCATACTTATTCAGTCAGTCTGTCAGTCAGTCAGTCGGTCAGTCCTGTCCAGTCAGTTAGTCAGTCAAGCAGTCAGTCAGGTAGTCAAGCAGTCAGTCAGTCAGTGTCAGTCAGTCATTTAGTCATTCAGTCAGTCAGTGAAATAGCCAGTCAGAGAGTCAAGCAGTCAGTCAGTCAGTCTCAGTCAGTCAGTTAGTCAGTCAGTCAGTCAGTCAGTCAGTCAGTCCAGTCTCAGTCAGTCAGGCAGTTAGTCAGTCAGTCTCGGTCAGTCAGTGAGTCAGTCAGTCAGTATCAGTCAGTCAGTGAGTCAGTCTGTCAGTCAGGCAGTATCAGTCAGGCAGTAAGACTCCGCTCGCCAGAACTCCGATAGCCTAATGTCTAGACCGCTGGTCTTCCAAGCGAGTGGCCTGGGTTCGAGTCCCAGCCGGAGCGAATATCTTCAATGTATATATTTCTTTTCTAATTTGAAAATTCTTTTTTTTATCAATTTCTTTCCTTTGCAATTATTGATTATTTATGTAGGGAAGAAAATTCTGAGTCAGTTTAATTTTTCGACACGAAGATTTCAAAGTGTTTAAATAAACAATTACCAAGGTGCATTTTTTGTTTTTATTATATTTAAAACTCCCACCGACAGAGCTCCCATAGACTAATGGCTAGAGTGTTAGGCTTCCAAGCGAGTGGCCCTGGGTTCGAGTCCCAGCCTGAACGAAAATATTCAATGTATACTTTTAGTTTCTAATTTGAAATTTCTTCTTCTTTTTTTTTAATTTTTCTCTTTTGCGAATATTGATTATTTATGTAGGGAGAAAAATTCTGAGTCAGTTTAATTATTCGACCTGTAAATTTCAAAGTGTTTGAATCAATAATTACCAAGGTGCATTTTTTGCTTTTATTATATTTAAGACTTCCATCGACAGAGCTCCGATAGCCTAATGGCTAGACCGTTGGGTTCCAAGCGCGTGGTACTGGGTTCGAGTCCCGGCCGGAACGAAAATCTTCCATGTATATATTTCTCTTCTAATTTGAAGATTCTTTTTTTTTCAATTTCTTTCTTTTGCAAATATGGATTATTTATGTACGGAAGAAAATTCTGAGTCAGTTTAATCATTCGACCTTTAGATTTCAAAGATTTTAGATTAATAATTACTAAGGTGCATTTTTTGTTTTTATTATAATTAAGACACCGATCAACAGAGATCCGATAGTATATTGGCGAGAGCGTTGGGCTTCCATGAGTGTCGCCCTGGGTTCAAATCCCAGCCGGAAAGGAAATCTTAAATGCAAATATTTTTTTCTAATTTTATAATTCTTTTTTTTTTATTTTTCCCTTTTGCGAAGTCAGTCAGTCAGTCTGACAGTCAATCAGTCAAGCACTCAGTCATTCAGTCTCAGTCAGTCAGTCCAGTCAGTCAGTCACTCAGTCAGTCAGTTAGTCCTTCAGCCAGTCAGTCAAGCAGTCAGTCATTTAGTCTCAGTCAGTCAGTCATTCAGTCAGTCAGTCAGTCAGGCAGTCAGTCAGTCAGTCAGTCGGTCAGTCCTGTGCAGTCAGTTAGTCACTAAAGCAGTCAGTCAGTCTCAGTCAGTCAGTCAGTCAGTCAGTCCAGTCCAGTCTCAGTCAGTCAGTCACTCAGTCTCGGTCAGTCAGTCAGTCAGTCATTCAGTCAGTCAGTCAGTCAGTCAGGCAGTCAGTCAGTCGGTCAGCCTTATTCAGTCAGTCTGTCAGTCAGTCAGTCAGTCAGCCTTATTCAGTCAGTCTGTCAGTCATCCTTATTCAGTCAGTCTGTCAGTCAGTCAGTCATCCTTATTCAGTCAGTCTGTCAGTCAGTCAGTCGGTCAGTCCTGTCCAGTCAGTTAGTCAGTCAAGCAGTCAGTCAGGTAGTCAAGCAGTCAGTCAGTCAGTGTCAGTCAGTCATTTAGTCATTCAGTCAGTCAGTGAAATAGCCAGTCAGAGAGTCAAGCAGTCAGTCAGTCAGTCTCAGTCAGTCAGTTAGTCAGTCAGTCAGTCAGTCAGTCAGTCAGTCCAGTCTCAGTCAGTCAGGCAGTTAGTCAGTCAGTCTCGGTCAGTCAGTGAGTCAGTCAGTCAGTATCAGTCAGTCAGTGAGTCAGTCTGTCAGTCAGGCAGTATCAGTCAGGCAGTAAGACTCCGCTCGACAGAACTCCGATAGCCTAATGGCTAGACCGCTGGTCTTCCAAGCGAGTGGCCTGGGTTCGAGTCCCAGCCGGAGCGAATATCTTCAATGTATATATTTCTTTTCTAATTTGAAAATTCTTTTTTTTTTTTCAATTTCTTTCCTTTGCAATTATTGATTATTTATGTAGGGAAGAAAATTCTGAGTCAGTTTAATTTTTCGACACGAAGATTTCAAAGTGTTTAAATAAACAATTACCAAGGTGCATTTTTTGTTTTTATTATATTTAAAACTCCCACCGACAGAGCTCCCATAGACTAATGTCTAGAGTGTTAGGCTTCCAAGCGAGTGGCCCTGGGTTCGAGTCCCAGCCTGAACGAAAATCTTCAATGTATACTTTTAGTTTCTAATTTGAAATTTCTTCTTCTTTTTTTTTTAATTTTTCTCTTTTGCGAATATTGATTATTTATGTAGGGAGAAAAATTCTGAGTCAGTTTAATTATTCGACCTGTAAATTTCAAAGTGTTTGAATCAATAATTACCAAGGTGCATTTTTTGTTTTTATTATATTTAAGACTTCCATCGACAGAGCTCCGATAGCCTAATAACTAGACCGTTGGGTTCCTAGCGCGTGGTACTGGGTTCGAGTCCCGGCCGGAAAGGAAATCTTAAATGCAAATATTTTTTTCTAATTTTATAATTCTTTTTTTTTTATTTTTCCCTTTTGCGAAGTCAGTCAGTCAGTCTGAGAGTCAATCAGTCAAGCACTCAGTCATTCAGTCTCAGTCAGTCAGTCCAGTCAGTCAGTCACTCAGTCAGTCAGTTAGTCCTTCAGCCAGTCAGTCAAGCAGTCAGTCATTTAGTCTCAGTCAGTCAGTCATTCAGTCAGTCAGTCAGTCAGGCAGTCAGTCAGTCAGTCAGTCGGTCAGTCCTGTGCAGTCAGTTAGTCACTAAAGCAGTCAGTCAGTCTCAGTCAGTCAGTCAGTCAGTCAGTCCAGTCCAGTCTCAGTCAGTCAGTCAGTCAGTCTCGGTCAGTCAGTCAGTCAGTCATTCAGTCAGTCAGGCAGTCAGTCAGTCGGTCAGCCTTATTCAGTCAGTCTGTCAGTCAGTCAGTCAGTCAGCCTTATTCAGTCAGTCTGTCAGTCATCCTTATTCAGTCAGTCTGTCAGTCAGTCAGTCGGTCAGTCCTGTCCAGTCAGTTAGTCAGTCAAGCAGTCAGTCAGGTAGTCAAGCAGTCAGTCAGTCAGTGTCAGTCAGTCATTTAGTCATTCAGTCAGTCAGTGAAATAGCCAGTCAGAGAGTCAAGCAGTCAGTCAGTCTCAGTCAGTCAGTTAGTCAGTCAGTCAGTCAGTCAGTCAGTCAGTCCAGTCTCAGTCAGTCAGGCAGTTAGTCAGTCAGTCTCGGTCAGTCAGTGAGTCAGTCAGTCAGTATCAGTCAGTCAGTGAGTCAGTCTGTCAGTCAGGCAGTATCAGTCAGGCAGTAAGACTCCGCTCGACAGAACTCCGATAGCCTAATGGCTAGACCGCTGGTCTTCCAAGCGAGTGGCCTGGGTTCGAGTCCCAGCCGGAGCGAATATCTTCAATGTATATATTTCTTTTCAAATTTGAAAATTCTTTTTTTTTTCAATTTCTTTCCTTTGCAATTATTGATTATTTATGTAGGGAAGAAAATTCTGAGTCAGTTTAATTTTTCGACACGAAGATTTCAAAGTGTTTAAATAAACAATTACCAAGGTGCATTTTTTGTTTTTATTATATTTAAAACTCCCACCGACAGAGCTCCCATAGACTAATGGCTAGAGTGTTAGGCTTCCAAGCGAGTGGCCCTGGGTTCGAGTCCCAGCCTGAACGAAAATCTTCAATGTGTACTTTTAGTTTCTAATTTGAAATTTCTTCTTCTTTTTTTTTTAATTTTTCTCTTTTGCGAATATTGATTATTTATGTAGGGAGAAAAATTCTGAGTCAGTTTAATTATTCGACCTGTAAATTTCAAAGTGTTTGAATCAATAATTACCAAGGTGCATTTTTTGTTTTTATTATATTTAAGACTTCCATCGACACAGCTCCGATAGCCTAATGGCTAGACTGTTGGGTTCCTAGCGCGTGGTACTGGGTTCGAGTCCCGGCCGGAAAGGAAATCTTAAATGCAAATATTTTTTTCTAATTTTATAATTCTTTTTTTTTATTTTTCCCTTTTGCGAAGTCAGTCAGTCTGACAGTCAATCAGTCAAGCACTCAGTCATTCAGTCTCAGTCAGTCAGTCCAGTCAGTCAGTCACTCAGTCAGTCAGTTAGTCCTTCAGCCAGTCAGTCAAGCAGTCAGTCATTTAGTCTCAGTCATTCAGTCAGTCAGTCAGTCAGTCAGTCAGTCGGTCAGTCCTGTGCAGTCAGTTAGTCACTAAAGCAGTCAGTCAGTCTCAGTCAGTCAGTCAGTCAGTCAGTCCAGTCCAGTCTCAGTCAGTCAGTCAGTCAGTCTCGGTCAGTCAGTCAGTCAGTCATTCAGTCAGTCAGTCAGTCAGGCAGTCAGTCAGTCGGTCAGCCTTATTCAGTCAGTCTGTCAGTCAGTCAGTCAGTCAGCCTTATTCAGTCAGTCTGTCAGTCATCCTTATTCAGTCAGTCTGTCAGTCATCCTTATTCAGTCAGTCTGTCAGTCAGTCAGTCGGTCAGTCCTGTCCAGTCAGTTAGTCAGTCAAGCAGTCAGTCAGGTAGTCAAGCAGTCAGTCAGGTAGTCAAGCAGTCAGTCAGTCAGTGTCAGTCAGTCATTTAGTCATTCAGTCAGTCAGTGAAATAGCCAGTCAGAGAGACAAGCAGTCAGTCAGTCAGTCTCAGTCAGTCAGTTAGTCAGTCAGTCAGTCAGTCCAGTCTCAGTCAGTCAGGCAGTTAGTCAGTCAGTCTCGGTCAGTCAGTGAGTCAGTCAGTCAGTATCAGTCAGTCAGTGAGTCAGTCTGTCAGTCAGGCAGTATCAGTCAGGCAGTAAGACTCCGCTCGACAGAACTCCGATAGCCTAATGGCTAGACCGCTGGTCTTCCAAGCGAGTGGCCTGGGTTCGAGTCCCAGCCGGAGCGAATATCTTCAATGTATATATTTCTTTTCTAATTTGAAAATTCTTTTTTTTTTTCAATTTCTTTCCTTTGCAATTATTGATTATTTATGTAGGGAAGAAAATTCTGAGTCAGTTTAATTTTTCGACACGAAGATTTCAAAGTGTTTAAATAAACAATTACCAAGGTGCATTTTTTGTTTTTATTATATTTAAAACTCCCACCGACAGAGCTCCCATAGACTAATGGCTAGAGTGTTAGGCTTCCAAGCGAGTGGCCCTGGGTTCGAGTCCCAGCCTGAACGAAAATCTTCAATGTATACTTTTGGTTTCTAATTTGAAATTTCTTCTTCTTTTTTTTTTAATTTTTCTCTTTTGCGAATATTGATTATTTATGTAGGGAGAAAAATTCTGAGTCAGTTTAATTATTCGACCTGTAAATTTCAAAGTGTTTGAATCAATAATTACCAAGGTGCATTTTTTGTTTTTATTATATTTAAGACTTCCATCGACAGAGCTCCGATAGCCTAATGGCTAGACCGTTGGGTTCCTAGGGCGTGGTACTGGGTTCGAGTCCCGGCCGGAAAGGAAATCTTAAATGCAAATATTTTTTTCTAATTTTATAATTCTTTTTTTTTTATTTTTCCCTTTTGCGAAGTCAGTCAGTCAGTCTGACAGTCAATCAGTCAAGCACTCAGTCATTCAGTCTCAGTCAGTCAGTCCAGTCAGTCAGTCACTCAGTCAGTCAGTTAGTCCTTCAGCCAGTCAGTCAAGCAGTCAGTCATTTAGTCTCAGTCAGTCAGTCATTCAGTCAGTCAGTCAGGCAGTCAGTCAGTCAGTCAGTCGGTCAGTCCTGTGCAGTCAGTTAGTCACTAAAGCAGTCAGTCAGTCTCAGTCAGTCAGTCAGTCAGTCAGTCCAGTCCAGTCTCAGTCAGTCAGTCAGTCAGTCTCGGTCAGTCAGTCAGTCTCGGTCAGTCAGTCAGTCAGTCATTCAGTCAGTCAGGCAGTCAGTCAGTCGGTCAGCCTTATTCAGTCAGTCTGTCAGTCAGTCAGTCAGTCAGCCTTATTCAGTCAGTCTGTCAGTCATCCTTATTCAGTCAGTCTGTCAGTCAGTCAGTCGGTCAGTCCTGTCCAGTCAGTTAGTCAGTCAAGCAGTCAGTCAGGTAGTCAAGCAGTCAGTCAGTCAGTGTCAGTCAGTCATTTAGTCATTCAGTCAGTCAGTGAAATAGCCAGTCAGAGAGTCAAGCAGTCAGTCAGTCAGTCTCAGTCAGTCAGTTAGTCAGTCAGTCAGTCAGTCAGTCAGTCAGTCCAGTCTCAGTCAGTCAGGCAGTTAGTCAGTCAGTCTCGGTCAGTCAGTGAGTCAGTCAGTCAGTATCAGTCAGTCAGTGAGTCAGTCTGTCAGTCAGGCAGTATCAGTCAGGCAGTAAGACTCCGCTCGCCAGAACTCCGATAGCCTAATGTCTAGACCGCTGGTCTTCCAAGCGAGTGGCCTGGGTTCGAGTCCCAGCCGGAGCGAATATCTTCAATGTATATATTTCTTTTCTAATTTGAAAATTCTTTTTTTTTTCAATTTCTTTCCTTTGCAATTATTGATTATTTATGTAGGGAAGAAAATTCTGAGTCAGTTTAATTTTTCGACACGAAGATTTCAAAGTGTTTAAATAAACAATTACCAAGGTGCATTTTTTGTTTTTATTATATTTAAAACTCCCACCGACAGAGCTCCCATAGACTAATGGCTAGAGTGTTAGGCTTCCAAGCGAGTGGCCCTGGGTTCGAGTCCCAGCCTGAACGAAAATATTCAATGTATACTTTTAGTTTCTAATTTGAAATTTCTTCTTCTTTTTTTTTTAATTTTTCTCTTTTGCGAATATTGATTATTTATGTAGGGAGAAAAATTCTGAGTCAGTTTAATTATTCGACCTGTAAATTTCAAAGTGTTTGAATCAATAATTACCAAGGTGCATTTTTTGTTTTTATTATATTTAAGACTTCCATCGACAGAGCTCCGATAGCCTAATGGCTAGACCGTTGGGTTCCAAGCGCGTGGTACTGGGTTCGAGTCCCGGCCGGAACGAAAATCTTCCATGTATATATTTCTCTTCTAATTTGAAGATTCTTTTTTTTCAATTTCTTTCCTTTGCAATTATTGATTATTTATGTAGGGAAGAAAATTCTGAGTCAGTTTAATTTTTCGACACGAAGATTTCAAAGTGTTTAAATAAACAATTACCAAGGTGCATTTTTTGTTTTTATTATAATTAAGACACCGATCAACAGAGATCCGATAGTATATTGGCGAGAGCGTTGGGCTTCCATGAGTGTCGCCCTGGGTTCAAATCCCAGCCGGAAAGGAAATCTTAAATGCAAATATTTTTTTCTAATTTTATAATTCTTTTTTTTTTATTTTTCCCTTTTGCGAAGTCAGTCAGTCAGTCTGACAGTCAATCAGTCAAGCACTCAGTCATTCAGTCTCAGTCAGTCAGTCCAGTCAGTCAGTCACTCAGTCAGTCAGTTAGTCCTTCAGCCAGTCAGTCAAGCAGTCGGTCATTTAGTCTCAGTCAGTCAGTCATTCAGTCAGTCAGTCAGTCAGGCAGTCAGTCAGTCAGTCAGTCGGTCAGTCCTGTGCAGTCAGTTAGTCACTAAAGCAGTCAGTCAGTCTCAGTGAGTCAGTCAGTCAGTCAGTCCAGTCCAGTCTCAGTCAGTCAGTCAGTCAGTCTCGGTCAGTCAGTCAGTCAGTCATTCAGTCAGTCAGTCAGTCAGGCAGTCAGTCAGTCGGCCAGCCTTATTCAGTCAGTCTGTCAGTCAGTCAGTCAGTCAGCCTTATTCAGTCAGTCTGTCAGTCATCCTTATTCAGTCAGTCTGTCAGTCAGTCAGTCGGTCAGTCCTGTCCAGTCAGTTAGTCAGTCAAGCAGTCAGTCAGGTAGTCAAGCAGTCAGTCAGTCAGTGTCAGTCAGTCATTTAGTCATTCAGTCAGTCAGTGAAATAGCCAGTCAGAGAGTCAAGCAGTCAGTCAGTCAGTCTCAGTCAGTCAGTTAGTCAGTCAGTCAGTCAGTCAGTCCAGTCTCAGTCAGTCAGGCAGTTAGTCAGTCAGTCTCGGTCAGTCAGTGAGTCAGTCAGTCAGTATCAGTCAGTCAGTGAGTCAGTCTGTCAGTCAGGCAGTATCAGTCAGGCAGTAAGACTCCGCTCGACAGAACTCCGATAGCCTAATGGCTAGACCGCTGGTCTTCCAAGCGAGTGGCCTGGGTTCGAGTCCCAGCCGGAGCGAATAACTTCAATGTATATATTTCTTTTCTAATTTGAAAATTCTTTTTTTTTTTTAAATTTCTTTCCTTTGCAATTATTGATTATTTATGTAGGGAGAAAATTCTGAGTCAGTTTAATTTTTCGACACGAATATTTCAAAGTGTTTAAATAAACAATTACCAAGGTGCATTTTTTGTTTTTATTATATTTAAAACTCCCACCGACAGAGCTCCCATAGACTAATGGCTAGAGTGTTAGGCTCCCAAGCGAGTGGCCCTGGGTTCGAGTCCCAGCCTGAACGAAAATCTTCAATGTATACTTTTAGTTTCTAATTTGAAATTTCTTCTTCTTTTTTTTTTAATTTTTCTCTTTTGCGAATATTGATTATTTATGTAGGGAGAAAAATTCTGAGTCAGTTTAATTATTCGACCTGTAAATTTCAAAGTGTTTGAATCAATAATTACCAAGGTGCATTTTTTGTTTTTATTATATTTAAGACTTCCATCGACAGAGCTCTGATAGCCTAATGGCTAGACCGTTGGGTTCCTAGCGCGTGGTACTGGGTTCGAGTCCCGGCCGGAAAGGAAATCTTAAATGCAAATATTTTTTTCTAATTTTATAATTCTTTTTTTTTTATTTTTCCCTTTTGCGAAGTCAGTCAGTCAGTCTGACAGTCAATCAGTCAAGCACTCAGTCATTCAGTCTCAGTCAGTCAGTCCAGTCAGTCAGTCACTCAGTCAGTCAGTTAGTCCTTCAGCCAGTCAGTCAAGCAGTCAGTCATTTAGTCTCAGTCAGTCAGTCATTCAGTCAGTCAGTCAGTCAGTCTCAGTCAGTCAGTCAGTCAGTCAGTCCAGTCCAGTCTCAGTCAGTCAGTCTCGGTCAGTCAGTCAGTCAGTCATTCAGTCAGTCAGTCAGTCAGGCAGTCAGTCAGTCGGTCAGCCTTATTCAGTCAGTCTGTCAGTCAGTCAGTCAGTCAGCCTTATTCAGTCAGTCTGTCAGTCATCCTTATTCAGTCAGTCTGTCAGTCAGTCAGTCGGTCAGTCCTGTCCAGTCAGTTAGTCAGTCAAGCAGTCAGTCAGGTAGTCAAGCAGTCAGTCAGTCAGTGTCAGTCAGTCATTTAGTCATTCAGTCAGTCAGTGAAATAGCCAGTCAGAGAGTCAAGCAGTCAGTCAGTCAGTCTCAGTCAGTCAGTTAGTCAGTCAGTCAGTCAGTGAGTCAGTCAGTCAGTATCAGTCAGTCAGTGAGTCAGTCTGTCAGTCAGGCAGTATCAGTCAGGCAGTAAGACTCCGCTCGACAGAACTCCGATAGCCTAATGGCTAGACCGCTGGTCTTCCAAGCGAGTGGCCTGGGTTCGAGTCTCAGCCGGAGCGAATATCTTCAATGTATATATTTCTTTTCTAATTTGAAAATTCTTTTTTTTTTCAATTT
Organism: Uloborus diversus; assembly: GCF_026930045.1. Taxonomy (NCBI): domain Eukaryota; kingdom Metazoa; phylum Arthropoda; class Arachnida; order Araneae; family Uloboridae; genus Uloborus; species Uloborus diversus. The sequence continues at coordinate 135,518 of NW_026558399.1, forward strand.
CTTTCCTTTGCAATTATTGATTATTTATGTAGGGAAGAAAATTCTGAGTCAGTTTAATTTTTCGACACGAAGATTTCAAAGTGTTTAAATAAACAATTACCAAGGTGCATTTTTTGTTTTTATTATATTTAAAACTCCCACCGACAGAGCTCCCATAGACTAATGGCTAGAGTGTTAGGCTTCCAAGCGAGTGGCCCTGGGTTCGAGTCCCAGCCTGAACGAAAATCTTCAATGTATACTTTTAGTTTCTAATTTGAAATTTCTTCTTCTTTTTTTTTTAATTTTTCTCTTTTGCGAATATTGATTATTTATGTAGGGAGAAAAATTCTGAGTCAGTTTAATTATTCGACCTGTAAATTTCAAAGTGTTTGAATCAATAATTACCAAGGTGCATTTTTTGTTTTTATTATATTTAAGACTTCCATCGACAGAGCTTTGATAGCCTAATGGCTAGACCGTTGGGTTCCAAGCGCGTGGTACTGGGTTCGAGTCCCGGCCGGAACGAAAATCTTCCATGTATATATTTCTCTTCTAATTTGAAGATTCTTTTTTTTTTCAATTTCTTTCTTTTGCAAATATGGATTATTTATGTACGGAAGAAAATTCTGAGTCAGTTTAATCATTCGACCTCTAGATTTCAAAGATTTTAGATCAAAATGCAAAGGTCAGTCTCGGTCAGTCAGTCAGTCAGTCATTCAGTCAGTCAGTCAGTCAGGCAGTCAGTCAGTCGGTCAGCCTTATTCAGTCAGTCTGTCAGTCAGTCAGTCAGTCAGCCTTATTCAGTCAGTCTGTCAGTCATCCTTATTCAGTCAGTCTGTCAGTCAGTCTGTCGGTCAGTCCTGTCCAGTCAGTTAGTCAGTCAAGCAGTCAGTCAGGTAGTCAAGCAGTCAGTCAGTCAGTGTCAGTCAGTCATTTAGTCATTCAGTCAGTCAGTGAAATAGCCAGTCAGAGAGTCAAGCAGTCAGTCAGTCAGTCTCAGTCAGTCAGTTAGTCAGTCAGTCAGTCAGTCAGTCAGTCAGTCCAGTCTCAGTCAGTCAGGCAGTTAGTCAGTCAGTCTCGGTCAGTCAGTGAGTCAGTCAGTCAGTATCAGTCAGTCAGTGAGTCAGTCTGTCAGTCAGGCAGTATCAGTCAGGCAGTAAGACTCCGCTCGACAGAACTCCGATAGCCTAATGGCTAGACCGCTGGTCTTCCAAGCGAGTGGCCTGGGTTCGAGTCCCAGCCGGAGCGAATATCTTCAATGTATATATTTCTTTTCTAATTTAAAAATTCTTTTTTTTTTTCAATTTCTTTCCTTTGCAATTATTGATTATTTATGTAGGGAAGAAAATTCTGAGTCAGTTTAATTTTTCGACACGAAGATTTCAAAGTGTTTAAATAAACAATTACCAAGGTGCATTTTTTGTTTTTATTATATTTAAAACTCCCACCGACAGAGCTCCCATAGACTAATGGCTAGAGTGTTAGGCTTCCAAGCGAGTGGCCCTGGGTTCGAGTCCCAGCCTGAACGAAAATCTTCAATGTATACTTTTAGTTTCTAATTTGAAATTTCTTCTTCTTTTTTTTTAATTTTTCTCTTTTGCGAATATTGATTATTTATGTCGGGAGAAAAATTCTGAGTCAGTTTAATTATTCGACCTGTAAATTTCAAAGTGTTTGAATCAATAATTACCAAGGTGCATTTTTTGTTTTTATTATATTTAAGACTTCCATCGACAGAGCTCCGATAGCCTAATGGCTAGACCGTTGGGTTCCTAGCGCGTGGTACTGGGTTCGAGTCCCGGCCGGAAAGGAAATCTGAAATGCAAATATTTTTTTCTAATTTTATAATTCTTTTTTTTTATTTTTCCCTTTTGCGAAGTCAGTCAGTCAGTCTGACAGTCAATCAGTCAAGCACTCAGTCATTCAGTCTCAGTCAGTCAGTCCAGTCAGTCAGTCACTCAGTCAGTCAGTTAGTCCTTCAGCCAGTCAGTCAAGCAGTCAGTCATTTAGTCTCAGTCAGTCAGTCATTCAGTCAGTCAGTCAGTCAGGCAGTCAGTCAGTCAGTCAGTCGGTCAGTCCTGTGCAGTCAGTTAGTCACTAAAGCAGTCAGTCAGTCTCAGTCAGTCAGTCAGTCAGTCAGTCCAGTCCAGTCTCAGTCAGTCAGTCTCGGTCAGTCAGTCAGTCAGTCATTCAGTCAGTCAGTCAGTCAGGCAGTCAGTCAGTCGGTCAGCCTTATTCAGTCAGTCTGTCAGTCAGTCAGTCAGTCAGCCTTATTCAGTCAGTCTGTCAGTCATCCTTATTCAGTCAGTCTGTCAGTCAGTCAGTCGGTCAGTCCTGTCCAGTCAGTTAGTCAGTCAAGCAGTCAGTCAGGTAGTCAAGCAGTCAGTCAGTCAGTGTCAGTCAGTCATTTAGTCATTCAGTCAGTCAGTGAAATAGCCAGTCAGAGAGTCAAGCAGTCAGTCAGTCAGTCTCAGTCAGTCAGTTAGTCAGTCAGTCAGTCAGTCAGTCAGTCAGTCCAGTCTCAGTCAGTCAGGCAGTAAGTCAGTCAGTCTCGGTCAGTCAGTGAGTCAGTCAGTCAGTATCAGTCAGTCAGTGAGTCAGTCAGGCAGATCAGTCAGGCAGTAAGACTCCGCTCGACAGAACTCCGATAGCCTAATGGCTAGACCGCTGGTCTTCCAAGCGAGTGGCCTGGGTTCGAGTCCCAGCCGGAGCGAATATCTTCAATGTATATATTTCTTTTCTAATTTGAAAATTCTTTTTTTTTTCAATTTCTTTCCTTTGCAATTATTGATTATTTATGTAGGGAAGAAAATTCTGAGTCAGTTTAATTTTTCGACACAAAGATTTCAAAGTGTTTAAATAAACAATTACCAAGGTGCATTTTTTGTTTTTATTATATTTAAAACTCCCACCGACAGAGCTCCCATAGACTAATGGCTAGAGTGTTAGGCTTCCAAGCGAGTGGCCCTGGGTTCGAGTCCCAGCCTGAACGAAAATCTTCAATGTATACTTTTAGTTTCTAATTTGAAATTTCTTCTTCTTTTTTTTTAATTTTTCTCTTTTTCGAATACTGATTATTTATGTCGGGAGAAAAATTCTGAGTCAGTTTAATTATTCGACCTGTAAATTTCAAAGTGTTTGAATCAATAATTACCAAGGTGCATTTTTTGTTTTTATTATATTTAAGACTTCCATCGACAGAGCTCCGATAGCCTAATGGCTAGACCGTTGGGTTCCTAGCGCGTGGTACTGGGTTCGAGTCCCGGCCGGAAAGGAAATCTGAAATGCAAATATTTTTTTCTAATTTTATAATTCTTTTTTTTTATTTTTCCCTTTTGCGAAGTCAGTCAGTCAGTCTGACAGTCAATCAGTCAAGCACTCAGTCATTCAGTCTCAGTCAGTCAGTCCAGTCAGTCAGTCACTCAGTCAGTCAGTTAGTCCTTCAGCCAGTCAGTCAAGCAGTCAGTCATTTAGTCTCAGTCAGTCAGTCATTCAGTCAGTCAGTCAGTCAGGCAGTCAGTCAGTCAGTCAGTCGGTCAGTCCTGTGCAGTCAGTTAGTCACTAAAGCAGTCAGTCAGTCTCAGTCAGTCAGTCAGTCAGTCAGTCCAGTCCAGTCTCAGTCAGTCAGTCTCGGTCAGTCAGTCAGTCAGTCATTCAGTCAGTCAGTCAGTCAGGCAGTCAGTCAGTCGGTCAGCCTTATTCAGTCAGTCTGTCAGTCAGTCAGTCAGTCAGCCTTATTCAGTCAGTCTGTCAGTCATCCTTATTCAGTCAGTCTGTCAGTCAGTCAGTCGGTCAGTCCTGTCCAGTCAGTTAGTCAGTCAAGCAGTCAGTCAGGTAGTCAAGCAGTCAGTCAGTCAGTGTCAGTCAGTCATTTAGTCATTCAGTCAGTCAGTGAAATAGCCAGTCAGAGAGTCAAGCAGTCAGTCAGTCAGTCTCAGTCAGTCAGTTAGTCAGTCAGTCAGTCAGTCAGTCAGTCAGTCCAGTCTCAGTCAGTCAGGCAGTTAGTCAGTCAGTCTCGGTCAGTCAGTGAGTCAGTCAGTCAGTATCAGTCAGTCAGTGAGTCAGTCTGTCAGTCAGGCAGTATCAGTCAGGCAGTAAGACTCCGCTCGACAGAACTCCGATAGCCTAATGGCTAGACCGCTGGTCTTCCAAGCGAGTGGCCTGGGTTCGAGTCCCAGCCGGAGCGAATATCTTCAATGTATATATTTCTTTTCTAATTTGAAAATTCTTTTTTTTTTCAATTTCTTTCCTTTGCAATTATTGATTATTTATGTAGGGAAGAAAATTCTGAGTCAGTTTAATTTTTCGACACGAAGATTTCAAAGTGTTTAAATAAACAATTACCAAGGTGCATTTTTTGTTTTTATTATATTTAAAACTCCCAGCGACAGAGCTCCCATAGACTAATGGCTAGAGTGTTAGGCTTCCAAGCGAGTGGCCCTGGGTTCGAGTCCCAGCCTGAACGAAAATCTTCAATGTATACTTTTAGTTTCTAATTTGAAATTTCTTCTTCTTTTTTTTTTAATTTTTCTCTTTTGCGAATATTGATTATTTATGTAGGGAGAAAAATTCTGAGTCAGTTTAATTATTCGACCTGTAAATTTCAAAGTGTTTGAATCAATAATTACCAAGGTGCATTTTTTGTTTTTATTATATTTAAGACTTCCATCGACAGAGCTCCGATAGCCTAATGGCTAGACCGTTGGGTTCCAAGCGCGTGGTACTGGGTTCGAGTCCCGGCCGGAACGAAAATCTTCCATGTATATATTTCTCTTCTAATTTGAAGATTCTTTTTTTTTCAATTTCTTTCTTTTGCAAATATGGATTATTTATGTACGGAAGAAAATTCTGAGTCAGTTTAATCATTCGACCTTTAGATTTCAAAGATTTTAGATCAATAATTACTAAGGTGCATTTTTTGTTTTTATTATAATTAAGACACCGATCAACAGAGATCCGATAGTATATTGGCGAGAGCGTTGGGCTTCCATGAGTGTCGCCCTGGGTTCAAATCCCAGCCGGAAAGGAAATCTTAAATGCAAATATTTTTTTCTAATTTTATAATTCTTTTTTTTTTATTTTTCCCTTTTGCGAAGTCAGTCAGTCAGTCTGACAGTCAATCAGTCAAGCACTCAGTCATTCAGTCTGAGTCAGTCAGTCCAGTCAGTCAGTCACTCAGTCAGTCAGTTAGTCCTTCAGCCAGTCAGTCAAGCAGTCAGTCATTTAGTCTCAGTCAGTCAGTCATTCAGTCAGTCAGTCAGTCAGGCAGTCAGTCAGTCAGTCGGTCAGTCGGTCAGTCCTGTGCAGTCAGTTAGTCACTAAAGCAGTCAGTCAGTCTCAGTCAGTCAGTCAGTCAGTCAGTCCAGTTCAGTCTCAGTCAGTCAGTCAGTCAGTCTCGGTCAGTCAGTCAGTCAGCCAGTCAGTCAGTCGGTCAGCCTTATTCAGTCAGTCTGTCAGTCAGTCAGTCAGTCAGCCTTATTCAGTCAGTCTGTCAGTCATCCTTATTCAGTCAGTCTGTCAGTCAGTCAGTCGGTCAGTCCTGTCCAGTCAGTTAGTCAGTCAAGCAGTCAGTCAGGTAGTCAAGCAGTCAGTCAGTCAGTGTCAGTCAGTCATTTAGTCATTCAGTCAGTCAGTGAAATAGCCAGTCAGAGAGTCAAGCAGTCAGTCAGTCAGTCTCAGTCAGTCAGTTAGTCAGTCAGTCAGTCAGTCAGTCAGTCAGTCCAGTCTCAGTCAGTCAGGCAGTTAGTCAGTCAGTCTCGGTCAGTCAGTGAGTCAGTCAGTCAGTATCAGTCAGTCAGTGAGTCAGTCTGTCAGTCAGGCAGTATCAGTCAGGCAGTAAGACTCCGCTCGACAGAACTCCGATAGCCTAATGGCTAGACCGCTGGTCTTCCAAGCGAGTGGCCTGGGTTCGAGTCCCAGCCGGAGCGAATATCTTCAATGTATATATTTCTTTTCTAATTTGAAAATTCTTTTTTTTTTTTAAATTTCTTTCCTTTGCAATTATTGATTATTTATGTAGGGAGAAAATTCTGAGTCAGTTTAATTTTTCGACACAAAGATTTCAAAGTGTTTAAATAAACAATTACCAAGGTGCATTTTTTGTTTTTATTATATTTAAAACTCCCACCGACAGAGCTCCCATAGACTAATGGCTAGAGTGTTAGGCTTCCAAGCGAGTGGCCCTGGGTTCGAGTCCCAGCCTGAACGAAAATCTTCAATGTATACTTTTAGTTTCTAATTTGAAATTTCTTCTTCTTTTTTTTTTAATTTTTCTCTTTTGCGAATATTGATTATTTATGTAGGGAGAAAAATTCTGAGTCAGTTTAATTATTCGACCTGTAAATTTCAAAGTGTTTGAATCAATAATTACCAAGGTGCATTTTTTGTTTTTATTATATTTAAGACTTCCATCGACAGAGCTCTGATAGCCTAATGGCTAGACCGTTGGGTTCCTAGCGCGTGGTACAGGGTTCGAGTCCCGGCCGGAAAGGAAATCTTAAATGCAAATATTTTTTTCTAATTTTATAATTCTTTTTTTTTTATTTTTCCCTTTTGCGAAGTCAGTCAGTCAGTCTGACAGTCAATCAGTCAAGCACTCAGTCATTCAGTCTCAGTCAGTCAGTCCAGTCAGTCAGTCACTCAGTCAGTCAGTTAGTCCTTCAGCCAGTCAGTCAAGCAGTCAGTCATTTAGTCTCAGTCAGTCAGTCATTCAGTCAGTCAGTCAGTCAGTCAGGCAGTCAGTCAGTCAGTCAGGCAGTCAGTCAGTCAGTCAGTCGGTCAGTCCTGTGCAGTCAGTTAGTCACTAAAGCAGTCAGTCAGTCTCAGTCAGTCAGTCAGTCAGTCAGTCCAGTCCAGTCTCAGTCAGTCAGTCTCGGTCAGTCAGTCATTCAGTCAGTCAGTCAGTCAGGCAGTCAGTCAGTCGGTCAGCCTTATTCAGTCAGTCTGTCAGTCAGTCAGTCAGTCAGCCTTATTCAGTCAGTCTGTCAGTCATCCTTATTCAGTCAGTCTGTCAGTCAGTCAGTCGGTCAGTCCTGTCCAGTCAGTTAGTCAGTCAAGCAGTCAGTCAGGTAGTCAAGCAGTCAGTCAGTCAGTGTCAGTCAGTCATTTAGTCATTCAGTCAGTCAGTGAAATAGCCAGTCAGAGAGTCAAGCAGTCAGTCTCAGTCAGTCAGTTAGTCAGTCAGTCAGTCAGTCAGTCAGTCAGTCCAGTCTCAGTCAGTCAGGCAGTTAGTCAGTCAGTCTCGGTCAGTCAGTGAGTCAGTCAGTCAGTATCAGTCAGTCAGTGAGTCAGTCTGTCAGTCAGGCAGTATCAGTCAGGCAGTAAGACTCCGCTCGACAGAACTGCGATAGCCTAATGGCTAGACCGCTGGTCTTCCAAGCGAGTGGCCTGGGTTCGAGTCCCAGCCGGAGCGAATATCTTCAATGCATATATTTCTTTTCTAATTTGAAAATTCTTTTTTTTTTCAATTTCTTTCCTTTGCAATTATTGATTATTTATGTAGGGAAGAAAATTCTGAGTCAGTTTAATTTTTCGACACGAAGATTTCAAAGTGTTTAAATAAACAATTACCAAGGTGCATTTTTTGTTTTTATTATATTTAAAACTCCCACCGACAGAGCTCCCATAGACTAATGGCTAGAGTGTTAGGCTTCCAAGCGAGTGACCCTGGGTTCGAGTCCCAGCCTGAACGAAAATCTTCAATGTATACTTTTAGTTTCTAATTTGAAATTTCTTCTTCTTTTTTTTTTTTAATTTTTCTCTTTTGCGAATATTGATTATTTATGTAGGGAGAAAAATTCTGAGTCAGTTTAATTATTCGACCTGTAAATTTCAAAGTGTTTGAATCAATAATTACCAAGGTGCATTTTTTGTTTTTATTATATTTAAGACTTCCATCGACAGAGCTCCGATAGCCTAATGGCTAGACCGTTGGGTTCCAAGCGCGTGGTACTGGGTTCGAGTCCCGGCCGGAACGAAAATCTTCCATGTATATATTTCTCTTCTAATTTGAAGATTCTTTTTTTTTTCAATTTCTTTCTTTTGCAAATATGGATTATTTATGTACGGAAGAAAATTCTGAGTCAGTTTAATCATTCGACCTTTAGATTTCAAAGATTTTAGATCAAAATGCAAAGGTCAGTCTCGGTCAGTCAGTCAGTCTGTCATTCAGTCAGTCAGTCAGTCAGGCAGTCAGTCAGTCGGTCAGCCTTATTCAGTCAGTCTGTCAGTCAGTCAGTCAGTCAGCCTTATTCAGTCAGTCTGTCAGTCATCCTTATTCAGTCAGTCTGTCAGTCAGTCTGTCGGTCAGTCCTGTCCAGTCAGTTAGTCAGTCAAGCAGTCAGTCAGGTAGTCAAGCAGTCAGTCAGTCAGTGTCAGTCAGTCATTTAGTCATTCAGTCAGTCAGTGAAATAGCCAGTCAGAGAGTCAAGCAGTCAGTCAGTCAGTCTCAGTCAGTCAGTTAGTCAGTCAGTCAGTCAGTCAGTCAGTCAGTAAAGTCTCAGTCAGTCAGGCAGTTAGTCAGTCAGTCTCGGTCAGTCAGTGAGTCAGTCAGTCAGTATCAGTCAGTCAGTGAGTCAGTCTGTCAGTCAGGCAGTATCAGTCAGGCAGTAAGACTCCGCTCGACAGAACTCCGATAGCCTAATGGCTAGACCGCTGGTCTTCCAAGCGAGTGGCCTGGGTTCGAGTCCCAGCCGGAGCGAATATCTTCAATGTATATATTTCTTTTCTAATTTGAAAATTCTTTTTTTTTTTTAAATTTCTTTCCTTTGCAATTATTGATTATTTATGTAGGGAGAAAATTCTGAGTCAGTTTAATTTTTCGACACGAATATTTGAAAGTGTTTAAATAAACAATTACCAAGGTGCATTTTTTGTTTTTATCATATTTAAAACTCCCACCGACAGAGCTCCCATAGACTAATGGCTAGAGTGTTAGGCTTCCAAGCGAGTGGCCCTGGGTTCGAGTCCCAGCCTGAACGAAAATCTTCAATGTATACTTTTAGTTTCTAATTTGAAATTTCTTCTTCTTTTTTTTTTAATTTTTCTCTTTTGCGAATATTGATTATTTATGTAGGGAGAAAAATTCTGAGTCAGTTTAATTATTCGACCTGTAAATTTCAAAGTGTTTGAATCAATAATTACCAAGGTGCATTTTTTGTTTTTATTATATTTAAGACTTCCATCGACAGAGCTCTGATAGCCTAATGGCTAGACCGTTGGGTTCCTAGCGCGTGGTACTGGGTTCGAATCCCGGCCGGAAAGGAAATCTTAAATGCAAATATTTTTTTCTAATTTTATAATTCTTTTTTTTTATTTTTCCCTTTTGCGAAGTCAGTCAGTCAGTCTGACAGTCAATCAGTCAAGCACTCAGTCATTCAGTCTCAGTCAGTCAGTCAGTCACTCAGTCAGTCAGTTAGTCCTTCAGCCAGTCAGTCAAGCTGTCAGTCATTTAGTCTCAGTCAGTCAGTCATTCAGTCAGTCAGTCAGTCAGGCAGTCAGTCAGTCAGTCAGGCAGTCAGTCAGTCAGTCAGTCGGTCAGTCCTGTGCAGTCAGTTAGTCACTAAAGCAGTCAGTCAGTCTCAGTCAGTCAGTCAGTCAGTCAGTCCAGTCCAGTCTCAGTCAGTCAGTCTCGGTCAGTCAGTCAGACAGTCATTCAGTCAGTCAGTCAGTCAGGCAGTCAGTCAGTCGGTCAGCCTTATTCAGTCAGTCTGTCAGTCAGTCAGTCAGTCAGCCTTATTCAGTCAGTCTGTCAGTCATCCTTATTCAGTCAGTCTGTCAGTCAGTCAGTCGGTCAGTCCTGTCCAGTCAGTTAGTCAGTCAAGCAGTCAGTCAGGTAGTCAAGCAGTCAGTCAGTCAGTGTCAGTCAGTCATTTAGTCATTCAGTCAGTCAGTGAAATAGCCAGTCAGAGAGTCAAGCAGTCAGTCAGTCAGTCTCAGTCAGTCAGTTAGTCAGTCAGTCAGTCAGTCAGTCAGTCAGTCCAGTCTCAGTCAGTCAGGCAGTTAGTCAGTCAGTCTCGGTCAGTCAGTGAGTCAGTCAGTCAGTATCAGTCAGTCAGTGAGTCAGTCTGTCAGTCAGGCAGTATCAGTCAGGCAGTAAGACTCCGCTCGACAGAACTCCGATAGCCTAATGGCTAGACCGCTGGTCTTCCAAGCGAGTGGCCTGGGTTCGAGTCCCAGCCGGAGCGAATATCTTTAATGTATATATTTCTTTTCTAATTTGAAAATTCTTTTTTTTTTTCCAATTTCTTTCCTTTGCAATTATTGATTATTTATGTAGGGAAGAAAATTCTGAGTCAGTTTAATTTTTCGACACGAAGATTTCAAAGTGTTTAAATAAACAATTACCAAGGTGCATTTTTTGTTTTTATTATATTTAAAACTCCCAGCGACAGAGCTCCCATAGACTAATGGCTAGAGTGTTAGGCTTCCAAGCGAGTGGCCCTGGGTTCGAGTCCCAGCCTGAACGAAAATCTTCAATGTATACTTTTAGTTTCTAATTTGAAATTTCTTCTTCTTTTTTTTTAATTTTTCTCTTTTGCGAATATTGATTATTTATGTAGGGAGAAAAATTCTGAGTCAGTTTAATTATTCGACCTGTAAATTTCAAAGTGTTTGAATCAATAATTACCAAGGTGCATTTTTTGTTTTTATTATATTTAAGACTTCCATCGACAGAGCTCCGATAGCCTAATGGCTAGACCGTTGGGTTCCAAGCGCGTGGTACTGGGTTCGAGTCCCGGCCGGAACGAAAATCTTCCATGTATATATTTCTCTTCTAATTTGAAGATTCTTTTTTTTTTTCAATTTCTTTCTTTTGCAAATATGGATTATTTATGTACGGAAGAAAATTCTGAGTCAGTTTAATCATTCGACCTTTAGATTTCAAAGATTTTAGATCAATAATTACTAAGGTGCATTTTTTGTTTTTATTATAATTAAGACACCGATCAACAGAGATCCGATAGTATATTGGCGAGAGCGTTGGGCTTCCATGAGTGTCGCCCTGGGTTCAAATCCCAGCCGGAAAGGAAATCTTAAATGCAAATATTTTTTTCTAATTTTATAATTCTTTTTTTTTTATTTTTCCCTTTTGCGAAGTCAGTCAGTCAGTCTGACAGTCAATCAGTCAAGCACTCAGTCATTCAGTCTCAGTCAGTCAGTCCAGTCAGTCAGTCACTCAGTCAGTCAGTTAGTCCTTCAGCCAGTCAGTCAAGCAGTCAGTCATTTAGTCTCAGTCAGTCAGTCATTCAGTCAGTCAGTCAGTCAGGCAGTCAGTCAGTCAGTCAGTCGGTCAGTCCTGTGCAGTCAGTTAGTCACTAAAGCAGTCAGTCAGTCTCAGTCAGTCAGTCAGTCCAGTTCAGTCTCAGTCAGTCAGTCAGTCAGTCTCGGTCAGTCAGTCAGTCAGGCAGTCAGTCAGTCGGTCAGCCTTATTCAGTCAGTCTGTCAGTCAGTCAGTCAGTCAGCCTTATTCAGTCAGTCTGTCAGTCATCCTTATTCAGTCAGTCTGTCAGTCAGTCAGTCGGTCAGTCCTGTCCAGTCAGTTAGTCAGTCAAGCAGTCAGTCAGGTAGTCAAGCAGTCAGTCAGTCAGTGTCAGTCAGTCATTTAGTCATTCAGTCAGTCAGTGAAATAGCCAGTCAGAGAGTCAAGCAGTCAGTCAGTCAGTCTCAGTCAGTCAGTTAGTCAGTCAGTCAGTCAGTCAGTCAGTCAGTCCAGTCTCAGTCAGTCAGGCAGTTAGTCAGTCAGTCTCGGTCAGTCAGTGAGTCAGTCAGTCAGTGAGTCAGTCTGTCAGTCAGGCAGTATCAGTCAGGCAGTAAGACTCCGCTCGACAGAACTCCGATAGCCTAATGGCTAGACCGCTGGTCTTCCAAGCGAGTGGCCTGGGTTCAAGTCCCAGCCGGAGCGAATATCTTCAATGTATATATTTCTTTTCTAATTTGAAAATTCTTTTTTTTTCAATTTCTTTCCTTTGCAATTATTGATTATTTATGTAGGGAAGAAAATTCTGAGTCAGTTTAATTTTTCGACACAAAGATTTCAAAGTGTTTAAATAAACAATTACCATGGTGCATTTTTTGTTTTTATTATATTTAAAACTCCCACCGACAGAGCTCACATAGACTAATGGCTAGAGTGTTAGGCTTCCAAGCGAGTGGCCCTGGGTTCGAGTCCCAGCCTGAACGAAAATCTTCAATGTATACTTTTAGTTTCTAATTTGAAATTTCTTCTTCTTTTTTTTTTTTAATTTTTCTCTTTTGCGAATATTGATTATTTATGTAGGGAGAAAAATTCTGAGTCAGTTTAATTATTCGACCTGTAAATTTCAAAGTGTTTGAATCAATAATTACCAAGGTGCATTTTTTGTTTTTATTATATTTAAGACTTTCATCGACAGAGCTCCGATAGCCTAATGGCTAGACCGTTGGGTTCCTAGCGCGTGGTACTGGGTTCGAGTCCCGGCCGGAAAGGAAATCTTAAATGCAAATATTTTTTTCTAATTTTATAATTCTTTTTTTTTATTTTTCCCTTTTGCGAAGTCAGTCAGTCAGTCTGACAGTCAATCAGTCAAGTACTCAGTCATTCAGTCTCAGTCTGTCAGTCCAGTCAGTCAGTCACTCAGTCAGTCAGTTAGTCCTTCAGCCAGTCAGTCAAGCAGTCAGTCATTTAGTCTCAGTCAGTCAGTCAGTCATTCAGTCAGTCAGTCAGTCAGGCAGTCAGTCAGTCAGTCAGTCGGTCAGTCCTGTGCAGTCAGTTAGTCACTAAAGCAGTCAGTCAGTCTCAGTCAGTCAGTCAGTCAGTCAGTCCAGTCCAGTCTCAGTCAGTCAGTCAGTCAGTCTCGGTCAGTCAGTCAGTCAGTCATTCAGTCAGTCAGGCAGTCAGTCAGTCGGTCAGCCTTATTCAGTCAGTCTGTCAGTCAGTCAGTCAGTCAGCCTTATTCAGTCAGTCTGTCAGTCATCCTTATTCAGTCAGTCTGTCAGTCAGTCAGTCAGTCAGTCCTGTCCAGTCAGTTAGTCAGTCAAGCAGTCAGTCAGGTAGTCAAGCAGTCAGTCAGTCAGTGTCAGTCAGTCATTTAGTCATTCAGTCAGTCAGTGAAATAGCCAGTCAGAGAGTCAAGCAGTCAGTCAGTCAGTCTCACTCAGTCAGTTAGTCAGTCAGTCAGTCAGTCAGTCAGTCAGTCCAGTCTCAGTCAGTCAGGCAGTTAGTCAGTCAGTCTCGGTCAGTCAGTGAGTCAGTCAGTCAGTATCAGTCAGTCAGTGAGTCAGTCTGTCAGTCAGGCAGTATCAGTCAGGCAGTAAGACTCCGCTCGACAGAACTCCGATAGCCTAATGGCTAGACCGCTGGTCTTCCAAGCGAGTGGCCTGGGTTCGAGTCCCAGCCGGAGCGAATATCTTCAATGTATATATTTCTTTTCTAATTTGAAAATTCTTTTTTTTTTCAATTTCTTTCCTTTGCAATTATTGATTATTTATGTAGGGAAGAAAATTCTGAGTCAGTTTAATTTTTCGACACGAAGATTTCAAAGTGTTTAAATAAACAATTACCAAGGTGCATTTTTTGTTTTTCTTATATTTAAAACTCCCACCGACAGAGCGCCCATAGACTAATGGCTAGAGTGTTAGGCTTCCAAGCGAGTGGCTCTGGGTTCGAGTCCCAGCCTGAACGAAAATCTTCAATGTATACTTTTAGTTTCTAATTTGAAATTTCTTCTTCTTTTTTTCTTAATTTTTCTCTTTTGCGAATATTGATTATTTATGTAGGGAGAAAAATTCTGAGTCAGTTTAATTATTCGACCTGTAAATTTCAAAGTGTTTGAATCAATAATTACCAAGGTGCATTTTTTGTTTTTATTATATTTAAGACTTCCATCGACAGAGCTCCGATAGCCTAATGGCTAGACCGTTGGGTTCCTAGCGCGTGGTACTGGGTTCGAGTCCCGGCCGGAAAGGAAATCTTAAATGCAAATATTTTTTTCTAATTTTATAATTCTTTTTTTTTTATTTTTCCCTTTTGCGAAGTCAGTCAGTCAGTCTGACAGTCAATCAGTCAAGCACTCAGTCATTCAGTCTCAGTCAGTCAGTCCAGTCAGTCAGTCACTCAGTCAGTCAGTTAGTCCTTCAGCCAGTCAGTCAAGCAGTCAGTCATTTAGTCTCAGTCAGTCAGTCATTCAGTCAGTCAGTCAGTCAGGCAGTCAGTCGGTCAGTCCTGTGCAGTCAGTTAGTCACTAAAGCAGTCAGTCAGTCTCAGTCAGTCAGTCAGTCAGTCAGTCCAGTCCAGTCTCAGTCAGTCAGTCAGTCAGTCTCGGTCAGTCAGTCAGTCAGTCATTCAGTCAGTCAGGCAGTCAGTCAGTCGGTCAGCCTTATTCAGTCAGTCTGTCAGTCAGTCAGTCAGTCAGCCTTATTCAGTCAGTCTGTCAGTCATCCTTATTCAGTCAGTCTGTCAGTCAGTCAGTCGGTCAGTCCTGTCCAGTCAGTTAGTCAGTCAAGCAGTCAGTCAGGTAGTCAAGCAGTCAGTCAGTCAGTGTCAGTCAGTCATTTAGTCATTCAGTCAGTCAGTGAAATAGCCAGTCAGAGAGTCAAGCAGTCAGTCAGTCAGTCTCAGTCAGTCAGTTAGTCAGTCAGTCAGTCAGTCAGTCAGTCCAGTCTCAGTCAGTCAGGCAGTTAGTCAGTCAGTCTCGGTCAGTCAGTGAGTCAGTCAGTCAGTATCAGTCAGTCAGTGAGTCAGTCTGTCAGTGAGGCAGTATCAGTCAGGCAGTAAGACTCCGCTCGACAGAACTCCGATAGCCTAATGGCTAGACCGCTGGTCTTCCAAGCGAGTGGCCTGGGTTCGAGCCCCAGCCGGAGCGAATATCTTCAATGTATATATTTCTTTTCTAATTTGAAAATTCTTTTTTTTTTTCAATTTCTTTCCTTTGCAATTATTGATTATTTATGTAGGGAAGAAAATTCTGAGTCAGTTTAATTTTTCGACACGAAGATTTCAAAGTGTTTAAATAAACAATTACCAAGGTGCATTTTTTGTTTTTATTATATTTAAAACTCCCACCGACAGAGCTCCCATAGACTAATGGCTAGAGTGTTAGGCTTCCAAGCGAGTGGCCCTGGGTTCGAGTCCCAGCCTGAACGAAAAGCTTCAATGTATACTTTTAGTTTCTAATTTGAAATTTCTTCTTCTTTTTTTTTTAATTTTTCTCTTTTGCGAATATTGATTATTTATGTAGGGAGAAAAATTCTGAGTCAGTTTAATTATTCGACCTGTAAATTTCAAAGTGTTTGAATCAATAATTACCAAGGTGCATTTTTTGTTTTTATTATATTTAAGACTGCCATCGACAGAGCTCTGATAGCCTAATGGCTAGACCGTTGGGTTCCTAGCGCGTGGTACTGGGTTCGAGTCCCGGCCGGAAAGGAAATCTTAAATGCAAATATTTTTTTCTAATTTTATAATTCTTTTTTTTTTATCTTTCCCTTTTGCGAAGTCAGTCAGTCAGTCTGACAGTCAATCAGTCAAGCACTCAGTCATTCAGTCTCAGTCAGTCAGTCCAGTCAGTCAGTCACTCAGTCAGTCAGTTAGTCCTTCAGCCAGTCAGTCAAGCAGTCAGTCATTTAGTCTCAGTCAGTCAGTCAGGCAGTCAGTCAGTCAGTCAGTCGGTCAGTCCTGTGCAGTCAGTTAGTCACTAAAGCAGTCAGTCAGTCTCAGTCAGTCAGTCAGTCAGTCAGTCCAGTCCAGTCTCAGTCAGTCAGTCAGTCAGTCTCGGTCAGTCAGTCAGTCAGTCAGGCAGTCAGTCAGTCGGTCAGCCTTATTCAGTCAGTCTGTCAGTCAGTCAGTCAGTCAGCCTTATTCAGTCAGTCTGTCAGTCATCCTTATTCAGTCAGTCTGTCAGTCAGTCAGTCGGTCAGTCCTGTCCAGTCAGTTAGTCAGTCAAGCAGTCAGTCAGGTAGTCAAGCAGTCAGTCAGTCAGTGTCAGTCAGTCATTTAGTCATTCAGTCAGTCAGTGAAATAGCCAGTCAGAGAGTCAAGCAGTCAGTCAGTCAGTCTCAGTCAGTCAGTTAGTCAGTTAGTCAGTCAGTCAGTCAGTCAGTCCAGTCTCAGTCAGTCAGGCAGTTAGTCAGTCAGTCTCGGTCAGTCAGTGTGTCAGTCAGTCAGTATCAGTCAGTCAGTGAGTCAGTCTGTCAGTCAGGCAGTATCAGTCAGGCAGTAAGACTCCGCTCGACAGAACTCCGATAGCCTAATGGCTCGACCGCTGGTCTTCCAAGCGAGTGGCCTGGGTTCGAGTCCCAGCCGGAGCGAATATCTTCAATGTATATATTTCTTTTCTAATTTGAAAATTCTTTTTTTTTCAATTTCTTTCCTTTGCAATTATTGATTATTTATGAAGGGAAGAAAATTCTGAGTCAGTTTAATTTTTCGACACGAAGATTTCAAAGTGTTTAAATAAGCAATTACCAAGGTGCATTTTTTGTTTTTATTATATTTAAAACTCCCAACGACAGAGCTACCATAGACTAATGGCTAGAGTGTTAGGCTTCCAAGCGAGTGGCCCTGGGTTCGAGTCCCAGCCTGAACGAAAATCTTCAACGTATACTTTTAGTTTCTAATTTGAAATTTCTTCTTCTTTTTTTTTTAATTTTTCTCTTTTGTGAATATTGATTATTTATGTAGGGAGAAAAATTCTGAGTCAGTTTAATTATTCGACCTGTAAATTTCAAAGTGTTTGAATCAATAATTACCAAGGTGCATTTTTTGTTTTTATTATATTTAAGACTTCCATCGACAGAGCTCCGATAGCCTAATGGCAAGAACGTTGGGTTCCTAGCGCGTGGTACTGGGTTCAAGTCCCGGCCGGAAAGGAAATCTTAAATGCAAATATTTTTTTCTAATTTTATAATTCTTTTTTTTTTATTTTTCCCTTTTGCGAAGTCAGTCAGTCAGTCTGACAGTCAATCAGTCAAGCACTCAGTCATTCAGTCTCAGTCAGTCAGTCCAGTCAGTCAGTCACTCAGTCAGTCAGTTAGTCCTTCAGCCAGTCAGTCAAGCAGTCAGTCATTTAGTCTCAGTCAGTCAGTCATTCAGTCAGTCAGTCAGTCAGGCAGTCAGTCAGTCAGTCAGTCGGTCAGTCCTGTGCAGTCAGTTAGTCACTAAAGCAATCAGTCAGTCTCAGTCAGTCAGTCAGTCAGTCAGTCCAGTCCAGTCTCAGTCAGTCAGTCAGTCAGTCTCGGTCAGTCAGTCAGTCAGTCATTCAGTCAGTCAGTCAGGCAGTCAGGCAGTCAGTCAGTCGGTCAGCCTTATTCAGTCAGTCTGTCAGTCAGTCAGTCAGTCAGCCTTATTCAGTCAGTCTGTCAGTCATCCTTATTCAGTCAGTCTGTCAGTCAGTCAGTCGGTCAGTCCTGTCCAGTCAGTTAGTCAGTCAAGCAGTCAGTCAGGTAGTCAAGCAGTCAGTCAGTCAGTGTCAGTCAGTCATTTAGTCATTCAGTCAGTCAGTGAAATAGCCAGTCAGAGAGTCAAGCAGTCAGTCAGTTAGTCTCAGTCAGTCAGTTAGTCAGTCAGTCATTCAGTCAGTCAGTCAGTCAGTCCAGTCAGTCAGGCAGTTAGTCAGTCAGTCTCGGTCAGTCAGTGAGTCAGTCAGTCAGTATCAGTCAGTCAGTGAGTCAGTCTGTCAGTCAGGCAGTATCAGTCAGGCAGTAAGACTCCGCTCGACAGAACTCCGATAGCCTAATGGCTAGACCGCTGGTCTTCCAAGCGAGTGGCCTGGGTTCGAGTCCCAGCCGGAGCGAATATCTTCAATGTATATATTTCTTTTCTAATTTGAAAATTCTTTTTTTTTCAATTTCTTTCCTTTGCAATTATTGATTATTTATGTAGGGAAGAAAATTCTGAGTCAGTTTAATTTTTCGACACTAAGATTTCAAAGTGTTTAAATAAACAATTACCAAGGTGCATTTTTTGTTTTTATTATATTTAAAACTCCCACCGACAGAGCTCCCATAGACTAATGGCTAGAGTGTTAGGCTTCCAAGCGAGTGGCCCTGGGTTCGAGTCCCAGCCTGAACGAAAATCTTCAATGTGTACTTTTAGTTTCTAATTTGAAATTTCTTCTTCTTTTTTTTTTAATTTTTCTCTTTTGCGAATATTGATTATTTATGTAGGGAGAAAAATTCTGAGTCAGTTTAATTATTCGACCTGTAAATTTCAAAGTGTTTGAATCAATAATTACCAAGGTGCATTTTTTGTTTTTATTATATTTAAGACTTCCATCGACAGAGCTCCGATAGCCTAATGGCTAGACTGTTGGGTTCCTAGCGCGTGGTACTGGGTTCGAGTCCCGGCCGGAAAGGAAATCTTAAATGCAAATATTTTTTTCTAATTCTTTTTTTTTTATTTTTCCCTTTTGCGAAGTCAGTCAGTCAGTCTGACAGTCAATCAGTCAAGCACTCAGTCATTCAGTCTCAGTCAGTCAGTCCAGTCAGTCAGTCACTAAGTCAGTCAGTTAGTCCTTCAGCCAGTCAGTCAAGCAGTCAGTCATTTAGTCTCAGTCATTCAGTCAGTCAGTCAGTCAGGCAGTCAGTCAGTCAGTCAGTCGGTCAGTCCTGTGCAGTCAGTTAGTCACTAAAGCAGTCAGTCAGTCTCAGTCAGTCAGTCAGTCTCGGTCAGTCAGTCAGTCAGTCATTCAGTCAGTCAGTCAGTCAGGCAGTCAGTCAGTCGGTCAGCCTTATTCAGTCAGTCTGTCAGTCAGTCAGTCAGTCAGCCTTATTCAGTCAGTCTGTCAGTCATCCTTATTCAGTCAGTCTGTCAGTCAGTCAGTCGGTCAGTCCTGTCCAGTCAGTTAGTCAGTCAAGCAGTCAGTCAGGTAGTCAAGCAGTCAGTCAGTCAGTGTCAGTCAGTCATTTAGTCATTCAGTCAGTCAGTGAAATAGCCAGTCAGAGAGTCAAGCAGTCAGTCAGTCAGTCTCAGTCAGTCAGTTAGTCAGTCAGTCAGTCAGTCAGTCAGTCAGTCCAGTCTCAGTCAGTCAGGCAGTTAGTCAGTCAGTCTCGGTCAGTCAGTGAGTCAGTCAGTCAGTATCAGTCAGTCAGTGAGTCAGTCTGTCAGTCAGGCAGTATCAGTCAGGCAGTAAGACTCCGCTCGACAGAACTCCGATAGCCTAACGGCTAGACCGCTGGTCTTCCAAGCGAGTGGCCTGGGTTCGAGTCCCAGCCGGAGCGAATATCTTCAATGTATATATTTCTTTTCTAATTTGAAAATTCTTTTTTTTTCAATTTCTTTCCTTTGCAATTATTGATTATTTATGTAGGGAAGAAAATTCTGAGTCAGTTTAATTTTTCGACACGAAGATTTCAAAGTGTTTAAATAAACAATTACCAAGGTGCATTTTTTGTTTTTATTATATTTAAAACTCCCACCGACAGAGCTCCCATAGACTAATGGCTAGAGTGTTAGGCTTTCAAGCGAGTGGCCCTGGGTTCGAGTCCCAGCCTGAACGAAAATCTTCAATGTATACTTTTAGTTTCTAATTTGAAATTTCTTCTTTTTTTTTTTAATTTTTCTCTTTTGCGAATATTGATTATTTATGTAGGGAGAAAAATTCTGAGTCAGTTTAATTATTCGACCTGTAAATTTCAAAGTGTTTGAATCAATAATTACCAAGGTGCATTTTTTGTTTTTATTATATTTAAGACTTAAATCGACAGAGCTCCGATAGCCTAATGGCTAGACCGTTGGGTTCCAAGCGCGTGGTACTGGGTTCGAGTCCCGGCCGGAACGAAAATCTTCCATGTATATATTTCTCTTCTAATTTGAAGATTCTTTTTTTTTTCAATTTCTTTCTTTTGCAAATATGGATTATTTATGTACGGAAGAAAATTCTGAGTCAGTTTAATCATTCGACCTTTAGATTTCAAAGATTTTAGATCAATAATTACTAAGGTGCATTTTTTGTTTTTATTATAATTAAGACACCGATCAACAGAGATCCGATAGTATATTGGCGAGAGCGTTGGGCTTCCATGAGTGTCGCCCTGGGTTCAAATCCCAGCCGGAAAGGAAATCTTAAATGCAAATATTTTTTTCTAATTTTATAATTCTTTTTTTTTTATTTTTCCCTTTTGCGAAGTCAGTCAGTCAGTCTGACAGTCAATCAGTCAAGCACTCAGTCATTCAGTCTCAGTCAGTCAGTCCAGTCAGTCAGTCACTCTGTCAGTCAGTTAGTCCTTCAGCCAGTCAGTCAAGCAGTCAGTCATTTAGTCTCAGTCAGTCAGTCATTCAGTCAGTCAGTCAGTCAGGCAGTCAGTCAGTCAGTCAGTCGGTCAGTCCTGTGCAGTCAGTTAGTCACTAAAGCAGTCAGTCAGTCTCAGTCAGTCAGTCAGTCAGTCAGTCCAGTCTCAGTCAGTCAGTCAGTGAGTCTCGGTCAGTCAGTCAGTCAGTCATTCAGTCAGTCAGTCAGTCAGGCAGTCAGTCAGTCGGTCAGCCTTATTCAGTCAGTCTGTCAGTCAGTCAGTCAGTCAGCCTTATTCAGTCAGTCTGTCAGTCATCCTTATTCAGTCAGTCTGTCAGTCAGTCGGTCAGTCCTGTCCAGTCAGTTAGTCAGTCAAGCAGTCAGTCAGGTAGTCAAGCAGTCAGTCAGTCAGTGTCAGTCAGTCATTTAGTCATTCAGTCAGTCAGTGAAATAGCCAGTAAGAGAGTCAAGCAGTCAGTCAGTCAGTCTCAGTCAGTCAGTTAGTCAGTCAGTCAGTCAGTCAGTCAGTCCAGTCTCAGTCAGTCAGGCAGTTAGTCAGTCAGTCTCGGTCAGTCAGTGAGTCAGTCAGTCAGTATCAGTCAGTCAGTGAGTCAGTCTGTCAGTCAGGCAGTATCAGTCAGGCAGTAAGACTCCGCTCGACAGAACTCCGATAGCCTAATGGCTAGACCGCTGGTCTTCCAAGCGAGTGGCCTGGGTTCGAGTCCCAGCCGGAGCGAATATCTTCAATGTATATATTTCTTTTCTAATTTGAAAATTCTTTTTTTTTTCAATTTCTTTCCTTTGCAATTATTGATTATTTATGTAGGGAAGAAAATTCTGAGTCAGTTTAATTTTTCGACACGAAGATTTCAAAGTGTTTAAATAAACAATTACCAAGGTGCATTTTTTGTTTTTATTATATTTAAAACTCCCACCGACAGAGCTCCCATAGACTAATGGCTAGAGTGTTAGGCTTCCAAGCGAGTGGCCCTGGGTTCGAGTCCCAGCCTGAACGAAAATCTTCAATGTATACTTTTAGTTTCTAATTTGAAATTTCTTCTTCTTTTTTTTTAATTTTTCTCTTTTGCGAATATTGATTATTTATGTAGGGAGAAAAATTCTGAGTCAGTTTAATTATTCGACCTGTAAATTTCAAAGTGTTTGAATCAATAATTACCAAGGTGCATTTTTTGTTTTTATTATATTTAAGACTTCCATCGACAGAGCTCCGATAGCCTAATGGCTAGACCGTTGGGTTCCAAGCGCGTGGTACTGGGTTCGAGTCCCGGCCGGAACGAAAATCTTCCATGTATATATTTCTCTTCTAATTTGAAGATTCTTTTTTTTTTCCAATTTCTTTCTTTTGCAAATATGGATTATTTATGTACGGAAGAAAATTCTGAGTCAGTTTAATCATTCGACCTTTAGATTTCAAAGATTTTAGATCAATAATTACTAAGGTGCATTTTTTGTTTTTATTATAATTAAGACACCGATCAACAGAGATCCGATAGTATATTGGCGAGAGCGTTGGGCTTCCATGAGTGTCGCCCTGGGGGCAAATCCCAGCCGGAAAGGAAATCTTAAATGCAAATATTTTTTTCTAATTTTATAATTTTTTTTTTTTTATTTTTCCCTTTTGCGAAGTCAGTCAGTCAGTCTGACAGTCAGTCAGTCAAGCACTCAGTCATTCAGTCTCAGTCAGTCAGTCAGTCACTCAGTCACTCAGTTAGTCCTTCAGCCAGTCAGTCAAGCAGTCAGTCATTTAGTCTCAGTCAGTCAGTCAGTCAGGCAGTCAGTCAGTCAGTCAGTCGGTCAGTCCTGTGCAGTCAGTTAGTCACTAAAGCAGTCAGTCAGTCTCAGTCAGTCAGTCAGTCAGTCAGTCCAGTCCAGTCTCAGTCAGTCAGTCAGTCAGTCTCGGTCAGTCAGTCAGTCAGTCATTCAGTCAGTCAGTCAGTCAGGCAGTCAGTCAGTCGGTCAGCCTTATTCAGTCAGTCAGTCAGTCAGTCAGCCTTATTCAGTCAGTCAGTCAGTCAGCCTTATTCAGTCAGTCTGTCAGTCAGTCAGTCGGTCAGTCCTGTCCAGTCAGTTAGTCAGTCAAGCAGTCAGTCAGGTAGTCAAGCAGTCAGTCAGTCAGTGTCAGTCAGTCATTTAGTCATTCAGTCAGTCAGTGAAATAGCCAGTCAGAGAGTCAAGCAGTCAGTCAGTCAGTCTCAGTCAGTCAGTTAGTCAGTCAGTCAGTCAGTCAGTCAGTCAGTCCAGTCTCAGTCAGTCATGCAGTTAGTCAGTCAGTCTCGGTCAGTCAGTGAGTCAGTCAGTCAGTATCAGTCAGTCAGTGAGTCAGTCTGTCAGTCAGGCAGTATCAGTCAGGCAGTAAGACTCCGCTCGACAGAACTCCGATAGCCTAATGGCTAGACCGCTGGTCTTCCAAGCGAGTGGCCTGGGTTCGAGTCCCAGCCGGAGCGAATATCTTCAATGTATATATTTCTTTTCTAATTTGAAAATTCTTTTTTTTTTCAATTTCTTTCCTTTGCAATTATTGATTATTTATGTAGGGAAGAAAATTCTGAGTCAGTTTAATTTTTCGACACGAAGATTTCAAAGTGTTTAAATAAACAATTACCAAGGTGCATTTTTTGTTTTTATTATATTTAAAACTCCCACCGACAGAGCTCCCATAGACTAATGGCTAGAGTGTTAGGCTTCCAAGCGAGTGGCCCTGGGTTCGAGTCCCAGCCTGAACGAAAATCTTCAATGTATACTTTTAGTTTCTAATTTGAAATTTCTTCTTCTTTTTTTTTAATTTTTCTCTTTTGCGAATATTGATTATTTATGTAGGGAGAAAAATTCTGAGTCAGTTTAATTATTCGACCTGTAAATTTCAAAGTGTTTGAATCAATAATTACCAAGGTGCATTTTTTGTTTTTATTATATTTAAGACTTCCATCGACAGAGCTCCGATAGCCTAATGGCTAGACCGTTGGGTTCCAAGTGCGTGGTACTGGGTTCGAGTCCCGGCCGGAACGAAAATCTTCCATGTATATATTTCTCTTCTAATTTGAAGATTCTTTTTTTTTTCAATTTCTTTCTTTTGCAAATATGGATTATTTATGTACGGAAGAAAATTCTGAGTCAGTTTAATCATTCGACCTTTAGATTTCAAAGATTTTAGATCAATAATTACTAAGGTGCATTTTTTGTTTTTATTATAATTAAGACACCGATCAACAGAGATCCGATAGTATATTGGCGAGAGCGTTGGGCTTCCATGAGTGTCGCCCTGGGTTCAAATCCCAGCCGGAAAGGAAATCTTAAATGCAAATATTTTTTTCTAATTTTATAATTCTTTTTTTTTTATTTTTCCCTTTTGCGAAGTCAGTCAGTCAGTCTGACAGTCAATCAGTCAAGCACTCAGTCATTCAGTCTCAGTCAGTCAGTTCAGTCAGTCAGTCACTCAGTCAGTCAGTTAGTCCTTCAGCCAGTCAGTCAAGCAGTCAGTCATTTAGTCTCAGTCAGTCAGTCATTCAGTCAGTCAGTCAGTCAGGCAGTCAGTCAGTCAGTCAGTCGGTCAGTCCTGTGCAGTCAGTTAGTCACTAAAGCAGTCAGTCAGTCTCAGTCAGTCAGTCAGTCAGTCTCGGTCAGTCAGTCAGTCAGTCATTCAGTCAGTCAGTTAGTCAGGCAGTCAGTCAGTCGGTCAGCCTTATTCAGTCAGTCTGTCAGTCAGTCAGTCAGTCAGCCTTATTCAGTCAGTCTGTCAGTCATCCTTATTCAGTCAGTCTGTCAGTCAGTCAGTCGGTCAGTCCTGTCCAGTCAGTTAGTCAGTCAAGCAGTCAGTCAGGTAGTCAAGCAGTCAGTCAGTCAGTGTCAGTCAGTCATTTAGTCATTCAGTCAGTCAGTGAAATAGCCAGTCAGAGAGTCAAGCAGTCAGTCAGTCAGTCTCAGTCAGTCAGTTAGTCAGTCAGTCAGTCAGTCAGTCAGTCAGTCCAGTCTCAGTCAGTCAGGCAGTTAGTCAGTCAGTCTCGGTCAGTCAGTGAGTCAGTCAGTCAGTATCAGTCAGTCAGTGAGTCAGTCTGTCAGTCAGGCAGTATCAGTCAGGCAGTAAGAGTCCGCTCGACAGAACTCCGATAGCCTAATGGCTAGACCGCTGGTCTTAAAAGCGAGTGGCCTGGGTTCGAGTCCCAGCCGGAGCGAATATCTTCAATGTATATATTTCTTTTCTAATTTGAAAATTCTTTTTTTTTTCAATTTCTTTCCTTTGCAATTATTGATTATTTATGTAGGGAAGAAAATTCTGAGTCAGTTTAATTTTTCGACACGAAGATTTCAAAGTGTTTAAATAAACAATTACCAAGGTGCATTTTTTGTTTTTATTATATTTAAAACTCCCACCGACAGATCTCCCATAGACTAATGGCTAGAGTGTTAGGCTTCCAAGCGAGTGGCCCTGGGTTCGAGTCCCAGCCTGAACGAAAATCTTCAATGTATACTTTTAGTTTCTAATTTGAAATTTCTTCTTCTTTTTTTTTAATTTTTCTCTTTTGCGAATATTGATTATTTATGTAGGGAGAAAAATTCTGAGTCAGTTTAATTATTCGACCTGTAAATTTCAAAGTGTTTGAATCAATAATTACCAAGGTGCATTTTTTGTTTTTATTATATTTAAGACTTCCATCGACAGAGCTCCGATAGCCTAATGGCTAGACCGTTGGGTTCCTAGCGCGTGGTACTGGGTTCGAGTCCCGGCCGGAAAGGAAATCTTAAATGCAAATATTTTTTTCTAATTTTATAATTCTTTTTTTTTTATTTTTTTCTTTTGCGAAGTCAGTCAGTCAGTCTGACAGTCAATCAGTCAAGCACTCAGTCATTCAGTCTCAGTCAGTCAGTCCAGTCAGTCAGTCACTCAGTCAGTCAGTTAGTCCTTCAGCCAGTCAGTCAAGCAGTCAGTCATTTAGTCTCAGTCAGTCAGTCATTCAGTCAGTCAGTCAGTCAGGCAGTCAGTCAGTCAGTCAGTCGGTCAGTCCTGTGCAGTCAGTTAGTCACTAAAGCAGTCAGTCAGTCTCAGTCAGTCAGTCAGTCAGTCAGTCCGGTCCAGTCTCAGTCAGTCAGTCAGTCAGTCTCGGTCAGTCAGTCAGTCAGTCATTCAGTCAGTCAGTCAGTCAGGCAGTCAGTCAGTCGGTCAGCCTTATTCAGTCAGTCTGTCAGTCAGTCAGTCAGTCAGCCTTATTCAGTCAGTCTGTCAGTCATCCTTATTCAGTCAGTCTGTCAGTCAGTCAGTCGGTCAGTCCTGTCTAGTCAGTTAGTCAGTCAAGCAGTCAGTCAGGTAGTCAAGCAGTCAGTCAGTCAGTGTCAGTCAGTCATTTAGTCATTCAGTCAGTCAGTGAAATAGCCAGTCAGAGAGTCAAGCAGTCAGTCAGTCAGTCTCAGTCAGTCAGTTAGTC
Organism: Uloborus diversus; assembly: GCF_026930045.1. Lineage (NCBI taxonomy): Eukaryota > Metazoa > Arthropoda > Arachnida > Araneae > Uloboridae > Uloborus > Uloborus diversus. The sequence continues at coordinate 161,139 of NW_026558399.1, forward strand.
AGTCAGTCAGTCAGTCAGTCAGTCAGTCCAGTCTCAGTCAGTCAGGCAGTTAGTCAGTCAGTCTCGGTCAGTCAGTGAGTCAGTCAGTCAGTATCAGTCAGTCAGTGAGTCAGTCTGTCAGTCAGGCAGTATCAGTCAGGCAGTAAGACTCCGCTCGACAGAACTCCGATAGCCTAATGGCTAGACCGCTGGTCTTCCAAGCGAGTGGCCTGGGTTCGAGTCCCAGCCGGAGCGAATATCTTCAATGTATATATTTCTTTTCTAATTTGAAAATTCTTTTTTTTTTCAATTTCTTTCCTTTGCAATTATTGATTATTTATGTAGGGAAGAAAATTCTGAGTCAGTTTAATTTTTCGACACGAAGATTTCAAAGTGTTTAAATAAACAATTACCAAGGTGCATTTTTTGTTTTTATTATATTTAAAACTCCCACCGACAGAGCTCCCATAGACTAATGGCTAGAGTGTTAGGCTTCCAAGCGAGTGGCCCTGGGTTCGAGTCCCAGCCTAAACGAAATCTTCAATGTATACTTTTAGTTTCTAATTTGAAATTTCTTCTTCTTTTTTTTTAATTTTTCTTTTTTGCGAATATTGATTATTTATGTAGGGAGCAAATTCTGAGTCAGTTTAATTATTCGACCTGTAAATTTCAAAGTGTTTGAATCAATAATTACCAAGGTGCATTTTTTGTTTTTATTATATTTAAGACTTCCATCGACAGAGCTCCGATAGCCTAATGGCTAGACCGTTGGGTTCCTAGCGCGTGGTACTGGGTTCGAGTCCCGGCCGGAAAGGAAATCTTAAATGCAAATATTTTTTTCTAATTTTATAATTCTTTTTTTTTTTATTTTTCCCTTTTGCGAAGTCAGTCAGTCAGTCTGACAGTCAATCAGTCAAGCACTCAGTCATTCAGTCTCAGTCAGTCAGTCCAGTCAGTCAGTCACTCAGTCAGTCAGTTAGTCCTTCAGCCAGTCAGTCAAGCAGTCAGTCATTTAGTCTCAGTCAGTCAGTCATTCAGTCAGTCAGTCAGTCAGGCAGTCAGTCAGTCAGTCAGTCGGTCAGTCCTGTGCAGTCAGTTAGTCACTAAAGCAGTCAGTCAGTCTCAGTCAGTCAGTCAGTCAGTCAGTCCGGTCCAGTCTCAGTCAGTCAGTCAGTCAGTCTCGGTCAGTCAGTCAGTCAGTCAGTCAGTCAGGCAGTCAGTCAGTCGGTCAGCCTTATTCAGTCAGTCTGTCAGTCAGTCAGTCAGTCAGCCTTATTCAGTCAGTCTGTCAGTCATCCTTATTTAGTCAGTCTGTCAGTCAGTCAGTCGGTCAGTCCTGTCTATTCAGTTAGTCAGTCAAGCAGTCAGTCAGGTAGTCAAGCAGTCAGTCAGTCAGTGTCAGTCAGTCATTTAGTCATTCAGTCAGTCAGTGAAATAGCCAGTCAGAGAGTCAAGCAGTCAGTCAGTCAGTCTCAGTCAGTCAGTTAGTCAGTCAGTCAGTCAGTCAGTCAGTCAGTCAGTCCAGTCTCAGTCAGTCAGGCAGTTAGTCAGTCAGTCTCGGTCAGTCAGTGAGTCAGTCAGTCAGTATCAGTCAGTCAGTGAGTCAGTCTGTCAGTCAGGCAGTATCAGTCAGGCAGTAAGACTCCGCTCGACAGAACTCCGATAGCCTAATGGCTAGACCGCTGGTCTTCCAAGCGAGTGGCCTGGGTTCGAGTCCCAGCCGGAGCGAATATCTTCAATGTATATATTTCTTTTCTAATTTGAAAATTCTTTTTTTTTTCAATTTCTTTCCTTTGCAATTATTGATTATTTATGTAGGGAAGAAAATTCTGAGTCAGTTTAATTTTTCGACACGAAGATTTCAAAGTGTTTAAATAAACAATTACCAAGGTGCATTTTTTGTTTTTATTATATTTAAAACTCCCACCGACAGAGCTCCCATAGACTAATGGCTAGAGTGTTAGGCTTCCAAGCGAGTGGCCCTGGGTTCGAGTCCCAGCCTAAACGAAATCTTCAATGTATACTTTTAGTTTCTAATTTGAAATTTCTTCTTCTTTTTTTTTAATTTTTCTTTTTTGCGAATATTGATTATTTATGTAGGGAGAAAAATTCTGAGTCAGTTTAATTATTCGACCTGTAAATTTCAAAGTGTTTGAATCAATAATTACCAAGGTGCATTTTTTGTTTTTATTATATTTAAGACTTCCATCGACAGAGCTCCGATAGCCTAATGGCTAGACCGTTGGGTTCATAGCGCGTGGTACTGGGTTCGAGTCCCGGCCGGAAAGGAAATCTTAAATGCAAATATTTTATTCTAATTTTATAATTCTTTTTTTTTATTTTTCCCTTTTGCGAAGTCAGTCAGTCAGTCTGACAGTCAATCAGTCAAGCACTCAGTCATTCAGTCTCAGTCAGTCAGTCCAGTCAGTCATTCACTCAGTCAGTCAGTTAGTCCTTCAGCCAGTCAGTCAAGCAGTCAGTCATTTAGTCTCAGTCAGTCAGTCATTCAGTCAGTCAGTCAGTCAGGCAGTCAGTCAGTCAGTCGGTCAGTCCTGTGCAGTCAGTTAGTCACTAAAGCAGTCAGTCAGTCTCAGTCAGTCAGTCAGTCAGTCAGTCAGTCAGTCTCGGTCAGTCAGTCAGTCAGTCATTCAGTCAGTCAGTCAGTCAGGCAGTCAGTCGGTCAGCCTTATTCAGTCAGTCTGTCAGTCAGTCAGTCAGTCAGCCTTATTCAGTCAGTCTGTCAGTCATCCTTATTCAGTCAGTCTGTCAGTCAGTCAGTCGGTCAGTCCTGTCCAGTCAGTTAGTCAGTCAAGCAGTCAGTCAGGTAGTCAAGCAGTCAGTCAGTCAGTGTCAGTCAGTCATTTAGTCATTCAGTCAGTCAGTGAAATAGCCAGTCAGAGAGTCAAGCAGTCAGTCAGTCAGTCTCAGTCAGTCAGTTAGTCAGTCAGTCAGTCAGTCAGTCCAGTCTCAGTCAGTCAGGCAGTTAGTCAGTCAGTCTCGGTCAGTCAGTGAGTCAGTCAGTCAGTATCAGTCAGTCAATGAGTCAGTCTGTCAGTCAGGCAGTATCAGTCAGGCAGTAAGACTCCGCTCGACAGAACTCCGATAGCCTAATGGCTAGACCGCTGGTCTTCCAAGCGAGTGGCCTGGGTTCGAGTCCCAGCCGGAGCGAATATCTTCAATGTATATATTTCTTTTCTAATTTGAAAATTCTTTTTTTTTTTCAATTTCTTTCCTTTGCAATTATTGATTATTTATGTAGGGAAGAAAATTCTGAGTCAGTTTAATTTTTCGACACGAAGATTTCAAAGTGTTTAAATAAACAATTACCAAGGTGCATTTTTTTTTCTTATATTTAAAACTCCCACCGACAGAGCACCCATAGACTAATGGCTAGAGTGTTAGGCTTCCAAGCGAGTGGCCCTGGGTTCGAGTCCCAGCCTGAACGAAAATCTTCAATGTATACTTTTAGTTTCTAATTTGAAATTTCTTCTTCTTTTTTTTTTAATTTTTCTCTTTTGCGAATATTGATTATTTATGTAGGGAGAAAAATTCTGAGTCAGTTTAATTATTCGACCTGTAAATTTCAAAGTGTTTGAATCAATAATTACCAAGGTGCATTTTTTGTTTTTATTATATTTAAGACTTCCATCGACAGAGCTCCGATAGCCTAATGGCTAGACCGTTGGGTTCCTAGCGCGTGGTACTGGGTTCGAGTCCCGGCCGGAAAGGAAATCTTAAATGCAAATATTTTTTTCTAATTTTATAATTCTTTTTTTTTTTTAATTTTTCCCTTTTGCGAAGTCAGTCAGTCAGTCTGACAGTCAATCAGTCAAGCACTCAGTCATTCAGTCTCAGTCAGTCAGTCCAGTCAGTCATTCACTCAGTCAGTCAGTTAGTCTTTCAGCCAGTCAGTCAAGCAGTCAGTCATTTAGTCTCAGTCAGTCAGTCATTCAGTCAGTCAGTCAGTCAGGCAGTCAGTCAGTCAGTCGGTCAGTCCTGTGCAGTCAGTTAGTCACTAAAGCAGTCAGTCAGTCTCAGTCAGTCAGTCAGTCAGTCAGTCAGTCAGTCTCGGTCAGTCAGTCAGTCAGTCATTCAGTCAGTCAGTCAGTCAGGCAGTCAGTCAGTCGGTCAGCCTTATTCAGTCAGTCTGTCAGTCAGTCAGTCAGTCAGCCTTATTCAGTCAGTCTGTCAGTCATCCTTATTCAGTCAGTCTGTCAGTCAGTCAGTCAAGCAGTCAGTCAGGTAGTCAAGCAGTCAGTCAGTCAGTGTCAGTCAGTCATTTAGTCATTCAGTCAGTCAGTGAAATAGCCAGTCAGAGAGTCAAGCAGTCAGTCAGTCAGTCTCAGTCAGTCAGTTAGTCAGTCAGTCAGTCAGTCAGTCCAGTCTCAGTCAGTCAGGCAGTTAGTCAGTCAGTCTCGGTCAGTCAGTGAGTCAGTCAGTCAGTATCAGTCAGTCAATGAGTCAGTCTGTCAGTCAGGCAGTATCAGTCAGGCAGTAAGACTCCGCTCGACAGAACTCCGATAGCCTAATGGCTAGACCGCTGGTCTTCCAAGCGAGTGGCCTGGGTTCGAGTCCCAGCCGGAGCGAATATCTTCAATGTATATATTTCTTTTCTAATTTGAAAATTCTTTTTTTTTTCAATTTCTTTCCTTTGCAATTATTGATTATTTATGTAGGGAAGAAAATTCTGAGTCAGTTTAATTTTTCGACACGAAGATTTCAAAGTGTTTAAATAAACAATTACCAAGGTGCATTTTTTTTTATTATATTTAAAACTCCCACCGACAGAGCTCCCATAGACTAATGGCTAGAGTGTTAGGCTTCCAAGCGAGTGGCCCTGGGTTCGAGTCCCAGCCTGAACGAAAATCTTCAAAATGTATACTTTTAGTTTCTAATTTGAAATTTCTTCTTCTTTTTTTTTTAATTTTTCTCTTTTGCGAATATTGATTATTTATGTAGGGAGAAAAATTCTGAGTCAGTTTAATTATTCGACCTGTAAATTTCAAAGTGTTTGAATCAATAATTACCAAGGTGCATTTTTTGTTTTTATTATATTTAAGACTTCCATCGACAGAGCTCCGATAGCCTAATGGCTAGACCGTTGGGTTCCTAGCGCGTGGTACTGGGTTCGAGTCCCGGCCGGAAAGGAAATCTTAAATGCAAATATTTTTTTCTAATTTTATAATTCTTTTTTTTTTTTAATTTTTCCCTTTTGCGAAGTCAGTCAGTCAGTCTGACAGTCAATCAGTCAAGCACTCAGTCATTCAGTCTCAGTCAGTCAGTCCAGTCAGTCAGTCACTCAGTCAGTCAGTTAGTCCTTCAGCCAGTCAGTCAAGCAGTCAGTCATTTAGTCTCAGTCAGTCAGTCATTCAGTCAGTCAGTCAGTCAGGCAGTCAGTCAGTCAGTCAGTCGGTCAGTCCTGTGCAGTCAGTTAGTCACTAAAGCAGTCAGTCAGTCTCAGTCAGTCAGTCAGTCAGTCCAGTCCAGTCTCAGTCAGTCAGTCTCGGTCAGTCAGTCAGTCAGTCATTCAGTCAGTCAGTCAGTCAGTCAGTCGGTCAGTCGGTCAGCCTTATTCAGTCAGTCTGTCAGTCAGTCAGTCAGCCTTATTCAGTCAGTCTGTCAGTCATCCTTATTCAGTCAGTCTGTCAGTCAGTCAGTCGGTCAGTCCTGTCCAGTCAGTTAGTCAGTCAAGCAGTCAGTCAGGTAGTCAAGCAGTCAGTCAGTCAGTGTCAGTCAGTCATTTAGTCATTCAGTCAGTCAGTGAAATAGCCAGTCAGAGAGTCAAGCAGTCAGTCAGTCAGTCTCAGTCAGTCAGTTAGTCAGTCAGTCAGTCAGTCAGTCAGTCAGTCCAGTCTCAGTCAGTCAGGCAGTTAGTCAGTCAGTCTCGGTCAGTCAGTGAGTCAGTCTGTCAGTATCAGTCAGTCAGTGAGTCAGTCTGTCAGTCAGGCAGTATCAGTCAGGCAGTAAGACTCCGCTCGACAGAACTCCGATAGCCTAATGGCTAGACCGCTGGTCTTCCAAGCGAGTGGCCTGGGTTCGAGTCCCAGCCGGAGCGAATATCTTCAATGTATATATTTCTTTTCTAATTTGAAAATTCTTTTTTTTTTCAATTTCTTTCCTTTGCAATTATTGATTATTTATGTAGGGAAGAAAATTCTGAGTCAGTTTAATTTTTCGACACGAAGATTTCAAAGTGTTTAAATAAACAATTACCAAGGTGCATTTTTTGTTTTTATTATATTTAAAACTCCTATCGACAGAGCTCCCATAGACTAATGGCTAGAGTGTTAGGCTTCCAAGCGAGTGGCCCTGGGTTCGAGTCCCAGCCTGAACGAAAATCTTCAATGTATACTTTTAGTTTCTAATTTGAAATTTCTTCTTCTTTTTTTTTTAATTTTTCTCTTTTGCGAATATTGATTATTTATGTAGGGAGAAAAATTCTGAGTCAGTTTAATTATTCGACCTGTAAATTTCAAAGTGTTTGAATCAATAATTACCAAGGTGCATTTTTTGTTTTTATTATATTTAAGACTTCCATCGACAGAGCTCCGATAGCCTAATGGCTAGACCGTTGGGTTTCAAGCGCGTGGTACTGGGTTCGAGTCCCGGCCGGAACGAAAATCTTCCATGTATATAATTCTCTTCAAATTTGAAGATTCTTTTTTTTTCAATTTCTTTCTTTTGCAAATATGGATTATTTATGTACGGATGAAAATTCTGAGTCAGTTTAATCATTCGACCTTTAGATTTCAAAGATTTTAGATCAATAATTACTAAGGTGCATTTTTTGTTTTTATTATAATTAAGACACCGATCAACAGAGATCCGATAGTATATTGGCGAGAGCGTTGGGCTTCCATGAGTGTCTCCCTGGGTTCAAATCCCAGCCGGAAAGGAAATCTTAAATGCAAATATTTTTTTCTAATTTTATAATTCTTTTTTTTTTATTTTTCCCTTTTGCGAAGTCAGTCAGTCAGTCTGACAGTCAATCAGTCAAGCACTCAGTCATTCAGTCTCAGTCAGTCAGTCCAGTCAGTCAGTCACTCAGTCAGTCAGTTAGTCCTTCAGCCAGTCAGTCAAGCAGTCAGTCATTTAGTCTCAGTCAGTCAGTCATTCAGTCAGTCAGTCAGTCAGGCAGTCAGTCAGTCAGTCAGTCGGTCAGTCCTGTGCAGTCAGTTAGTCACTAAAGCAGTCAGTCAGTCTCAGTCAGTCAGTCAGTCAGTCAGTCCAGTTCAGTCTCAGTCAGTCAGTCAGTCAGTCTCGGTCAGTCAGTCAGTCAGTCATTCAGTCAGTCAGTCAGTCAGGCAGTCAGTCAGTCGGTCAGCCTCATTCAGTCAGTCTGTCAGTCAGTCAGTCAGTCAGCCTTATTCAGTCAGTCTGTCAGTCATCCTTATTCAGTCAGTCTGTCAGTCAGTCAGTCGGTCAGTCCTGTCCAGTCAGTTAGTCAGTCAAGCAGTCAGTCAGGTAGTCAAGCAGTCAGTCAGTCAGTGTCAGTCAGTCATTTAGTCATTCAGTCAGTCAGTGAAATAGCCAGTCAGAGAGTCAAGCAGTCAGTCAGTCAGTCTCAGTCAGTCAGTTAGTCAGTCAGTCAGTCAGTCAGTCAGTCAGTCCAGTCTCAGTCAGTCAGGCAGTTAGTCAGTCAGTCTCGGTCAGTCAGTGAGTCAGTCAGTCAGTATCAGTCAGTCAGTGAGTCAGTCAGTCAGTCAGGCAGTATCAGTCAGGCAGTAAGACTCCGCTCGACAGAACTCCGATAGCCTAATGGCTAGACCGCTGGTCTTCCAAGCGAGTGGCCTGGGTTCGAGTCCCAGCCGGAGCGAATATCTTCAATGTATATATTTCTTTTCTAATTTGAAAATTCTTTTTTTTTCAATTTCTTTCCTTTGCAATTATTGATTATTTATGTAGGGAAGAAAATTCTGAGTCAGTTTAATTTTTCGACACGAAGATTTCAAAGTGTTTAAATAAACAATTACCAAGGTGCATTTTTTGTTTTTATTATATTTAAAACTCCCACCGACAGAGCTCCCATAGACTAATGGCTAGAGTGTTAGGCTTCCAAGCGAGTGGCCATGGGTTCGAGTCCCAGCCTGAACGAAAATCTTCAATGTATACTTTTAGTTTCTAATTTGAAATTTCTTCTTCTTTTTTTTTAATTTTTCTCTTTTGCGAATATTGATTATTTATGTAGGGAGAAAAATTCTGAGTCAGTTTAATTATTCGTCCTGTAAATTTCAAAGTGTTTGAATCAATAATTACCAAGGTGCATTTTTTGTTTTTATTATATTTAAGACTTCCATCGACAGAGCTCCGATAGCCTAATGGCTAGACCGTTGGGTTCCAAGCGCGTGGTACTGGGTTCGAGTCCCGGCCGGAACGAAAATCTTCCATGAATATATTTCTCTTCTAATTTGAAGATTCTTTTTTTTTTCAATTTCTTTCTTTTGCAAATATGGATTATTTATGTACGGAAGAAAATTCTGAGTCAGTTTAATCATTCGACCTTTAGATTTCAAAGATTTTAGATCAATAATTACTAAGGTGCATTTTTTGTTTTTATTATAATTAAGACACCGATCAACAGAGATCCGATAGTATATTGGCGAGAGCGTTGGGCTTCCATGAGTGTCGCCCTGGGTTCAAATCCCAGCCGGAAAGGAAATCTTAAATGCAAATATTTTTTTCTAATTTTATAATTCTTTTTTTTTATTTTTCCCTTTTGCGAAGTCAGTCAGTCAGTCTGACAGTCAATCAGTCAAGCACTCAGTCATTCAGTCTCAGTCAGTCAGTCCAGTCAGTCAGTCACTCAGTCAGTCAGTTAGTCCTTCAGCCAGTCAGTCAAGCAGTCAGTCATTTAGTCTCAGTCAGTCAGTCATTCAGTCAGTCAGTCAGTCAGGCAGTCAGTCAGTCAGTCAGTCGGTCAGTCCTGTGCAGTCAGTTAGTCACTAAAGCAGTCAGTCAGTCTCAGTCAGTCAGTCAGTCAGTCAGTCCAGTTCAGTCTCAGTCAGTCAGTCAGTCAGTCTCGGTCAGTCAGTCAGTCAGTCATTCAGTCAGTCAGTCAGTCAGGCAGTCAGTCAGTCGGTCAGCCTCATTCAGTCAGTCTGTCAGTCAGTCAGTCAGTCAGCCTTATTCAGTCAGTCTGTCAGTCATCCTTATTCAGTCAGTCTGTCAGTCAGTCAGTCGGTCAGTCCTGTCCAGTCAGTTAGTCAGTCAAGCAGTCAGTCAGGTAGTCAAGCAGTCAGTCAGTCAGTGTCAGTCAGTCATTTAGTCATTCAGTCAGTCAGTGAAATAGCCAGTCAGAGAGTCAAGCAGTCAGTCAGTCAGTCTCAGTCAGTCAGTTAGTCAGTCAGTCAGTCAGTCAGTCAGTCAGTCCAGTCTCAGTCAGTCAGGCAGTTAGTCAGTCAGTCTCGGTCAGTCAGTGAGTCAGTCAGTCAGTATCAGTCAGTCAGTGAGTCAGTCAGTCAGTCAGGCAGTATCAGTCAGGCAGTAAGACTCCGCTCGACAGAACTCCGATAGCCTAATGGCTAGACCGCTGGTCTTCCAAGCGAGTGGCCTGGGTTCGAGTCCCAGCCGGAGCGAATATCTTCAATGTATATATTTCTTTTCTAATTTGAAAATTCTTTTTTTTTCAATTTCTTTCCTTTGCAATTATTGATTATTTATGTAGGGAAGAAAATTCTGAGTCAGTTTAATTTTTCGACACGAAGATTTCAAAGTGTTTAAATAAACAATTACCAAGGTGCATTTTTTGTTTTTATTATATTTAAAACTCCCACCGACAGAGCTCCCATAGACTAATGGCTAGAGTGTTAGGCTTCCAAGCGAGTGGCCATGGGTTCGAGTCCCAGCCTGAACGAAAATCTTCAATGTATACTTTTAGTTTCTAATTTGAAATTTCTTCTTCTTTTTTTTTAATTTTTCTCTTTTGCGAATATTGATTATTTATGTAGGGAGAAAAATTCTGAGTCAGTTTAATTATTCGTCCTGTAAATTTCAAAGTGTTTGAATCAATAATTACCAAGGTGCATTTTTTGTTTTTATTATATTTAAGACTTCCATCGACAGAGCTCCGATAGCCTAATGGCTAGACCGTTGGGTTCCAAGCGCGTGGTACTGGGTTCGAGTCCCGGCCGGAACGAAAATCTTCCATGAATATATTTCTCTTCTAATTTGAAGATTCTTTTTTTTTTCAATTTCTTTCTTTTGCAAATATGGATTATTTATGTACGGAAGAAAATTCTGAGTCAGTTTAATCATTCGACCTTTAGATTTCAAAGATTTTAGATCAATAATTACTAAGGTGCATTTTTTGTTTTTATTATAATTAAGACACCGATCAACAGAGATCCGATAGTATATTGGCGAGAGCGTTGGGCTTCCATGAGTGTCGCCCTGGGTTCAAATCCCAACCGGAAAGGAAATCTTAAATGCAAATATTTTTTTCTAATTTTATAATTCTTTTTTTTTATTTTTCCCTTTTGCGAAGTCAGTCAGTCAGTCTGACAGTCAATCAGTCAAGCACTCAGTCATTCAGTCTCAGTCAGTCAGTCCAGTCAGTCAGTCACTCAGTCAGTCAGTTAGTCCTTCAGCCAGTCAGTCAAGCAGTCAGTCATTTAGTCTCAGTCAGTCAGTCATTCAGTCAGTCAGTCAGTCAGGCAGTCAGTCAGTCAGTCAGTCGGTCAGTCCTGTGCAGTCAGTTAGTCACTAAAGCAGCCAGTCAGTCTCAGTCAGTCAGTCAGTCAGTCCTGTCCAGTCTCAGTCAGTCAGTCAGTCAGTCTCGGTCAGTCAGTGAGTCAGTCAGTCAGTATCAGTCAGTCAGTGAGTCAGTCTGTCAGTCAGGCAGTATCAGTCAGGCAGTAAGACTCCGCTCGACAGAACTCCGATAGCCTAATGGCTAGACCGCTGGTCTTCCAAGCGAGTGGCCTGGGTTCGAGTCCCAGCCGGAGCGAATATCTTCAATGTATATATTTCTTTTCTAATTTGAAAATTCTTTTTTTTTTCAATTTCTTTCCTTTGCAATTATTGATTATTTATGTAGGGAAGAAAATTCTGAGTCAGTTTAATTTTTCGACACGAAGATTTCAAAGTGTTTAAATAAACAATTACCAAGGTGCATTTTTTGTTTTTATTATATTTAAAACTCCCACCGACAGAGCTCCCATAGACTAATGGCTAGAGTGTTAGGCTTCCAAGCGTGTGGCCCTGGGTTCGAGTCCCAGCCTGAACGAAAATCTTCAATGTATACTTTTAGTTTCTAATTTGAAATTTCTTCTTCTTTTTTTTTAATTTTTCTCTTTTGCGAATATTGATTATTTATGTAGGGAGAAAAATTCTGAGTCAGTTTAATTATTCGACCTGTAAATTTCAAAATGTTTGAATCAATAATTACCAAGGTGCATTTTTTGTTTTTATTATATTTAAGACTTCCATCGACAGAGCTCCGATAGCCTAATGGCTAGACCGTTGGGTTCCTAGCACGTGGTACTGGGTTCGAGTCACGGCCGGAAAGGAAATCTTAAATGCAAATATTTTTTTCTAATTTTATAATTCTTTTTTTTTTATTTTTCCCTTTTGCGAAGTCAGTCAGTCAGTCTGACAGTCAATCAGTCAAGCACTCAGTCATTCAGTCTCAGTCAGTCAGTCACTCAGTCAGTCACTCAGTCAGTCAGTTAGTCCTTCAGCCAGTCAGTCAAGCAGTCAGTCATTTAGTCTCAGTCAGTCAGTCATTCAGTCAGTCAGTCAGTCAGGCAGTCAGTCAGTCAGTCAGTCGGTCAGTCCTGTGCAGTCAGTTAGTCACTAAAGCAGTCAGTCAGTCTCAGTCAGTCAGTCAGTCAGTCAGTCCAGTCCAGTCTCAGTCAGTCAGTCAGTCAGTCTCGGTCAGTCAGTCAGTCAGTCAGTCAGTCATTCAGTCAGTCAGTCAGTCAGTCAGTCGGTCAGCCTTATTCAGTCAGTCTGTCAGTCAGTCAGTCAGTCAGCCTTATTCCGTCAGTCTGTCAGTCATCCTTATTCAGTCAGTCAGTCAGTCAGTCAGTCGGTCAGTCCTGTCCAGTCAGTTAGTCAGTCAAGCAGTCAGTCAGGTAGTCAAGCAGTCAGTCAGTCAGTGTCAGTCAGTCATTTAGTCATTCAGTCAGTCAGTGAAATAGCCAGTCAGAGAGTCAAGCAGTCAGTCAGTCAGTCTCAGTCAGTCAGTTAGTCAGTCAGTCAGTCAGTCAGTCAGTCAGTCCAGTCTCAGTCAGTCAGGCAGTTAGTCAGTCAGTCTCGGTCAGTCAGTGAGTCAGTCAGTCAGTATCAGTCAGTCAGTGAGTCAGTCTGTCAGTCAGGCAGTATCAGTCAGGCAGTAAGACTCCGCTCGACAGAACTCCGATAGCCTAATGGCTAGACCGCTGGTCTTCCAAGCGAGTGGCCTGGGTTCGAGTCCCAGCCGGAGCGAATATCTTCAATGTATATATTTCTTTTCTAATTTGAAAATTCTTTTTTTTTTTAATTTCTTTCCTTTGCAATTATTGATTATTTATGTAGGGAAGAAAATTCTGAGTCAGTTTAATTTTTCGACACGAAGATTTCAAAGTGTTTAAATAAACAATTACCAAGGTGCATTTTTTGTTTTTATTATATTTAAAACTCCCACCGACAGAGCTCCCATAGACTAATGGCTAGAGTGTTAGGCTTCCAAGCGAGTGGCCCTGGGTTCGAGTCCCAGCCTGAACGAAAATCTTTAATGTATACTTTTAGTTTCTAATTTGAAATTTCTTCTTCTTTTTTTTTAATTTTTCTCTTTTGCGAATATTGATTATTTATGTAGGGAGAAAAATTCTGAGTCAGTTTAATTATTCGACCTGTAAATTTCAAAGTGTTTGAATCAATAATTACCAAGGTGCATTTTTTGTTTTTATTATATTTAAGACTTCCATCGACAGAGCTCCGATAGCCTAATGGCTAGACCGTTGGGTTCCAAGCGCGTGGTACTGGGTTCGAGTCCCGGCCGGAACGAAAATCTTCCATGTATATATTTCTCTTCTAATTTGAAGATTCTTTTTTTTTTCAATTTCTTTCTTTTGCAAATATGGATTATTTATGTACGGAAGAAAATTCTGAGTCAGTTTAATCATTCGACCTTTAGATTTCAAAGATTTTAGATCAATAATTACTAAGGTGCATTTTTTGTTTTTATTATAATTAAGACACCGATCAACAGAGATCCGATAGTATATTGGCGTGAGCGTTGGGCTTCCATGAGTGTCGCCCTGGGTTCAAATCCCAGCCGGAAAGGAAATCTTAAATGCAAATATTTTTTTCTAATTTTATAATTCTTTTTTTTTTATTTTTCCCTTTTGCGAAGTCAGTCAGTCAGTCTGACAGTCAATCAGTCAAGCACTCAGTCATTCAGTCTCAGTCAGTCAGTCCAGTCAGTCAGTCACTCAGTCAGTCAGTTAGTCAGGCAGTCAGTCAGTCGGTCAGTCGGTCAGTCCTGTGCAGTCAGTTAGTCACTAAAGCAGTCAGTCAGTCTCAGTCAGTCAGTCAGTCAGTCCTGTCCAGTCTCAGTCAGTCAGTCAGTCAGTCTCGGTCAGTCAGTGAGTCAGTCAGTCAGTATCAGTCAGTCAGTGAGTCAGTCTGTCAGTCAGGCAGTATCAGTCAGGCAGTAAGACTCCGCTCGACAGAACTCCGATAGCCTAATGGCTAGACCGCTGGTCTTCCAAGCGAGTGGCCTGGGTTCGAGTCCCAGCCGGAGCGAATATCTTCAATGTATATATTTCTTTTCTAATTTGAAAATTCTTTTTTTTTTCAATTTCTTTCCTTTGCAATTATTGATTATTTATGTAGGGAAGAAAATTCTGAGTCAGTTTAATTTTTCGACACGAAGATTTCAAAGTGTTTAAATAAACAATTACCAAGGTGCATTTTTTGTTTTTATTATATTTAAAACTCCTATCGACAGAGCTCCCATAGACTAATGGCTAGAGGGTTAGGCTTCCAAGCGAGTGGCCCTGGGTTCGAGTCCCAGCCTGAACGAAAATCTTCAATGTATACTTTTAGTTTCTAATTTGAAATTTCTTCTTCTTTTTTTTTAATTTTTCTCTTTTGCCAATATTGATTATTTATGTAGGGGGAAAAATTCTGAGTCAGTTTAATTATTCGACCTGTAAATTTCAAAATGTTTGAATCAATAATTACCAAGGTGCATTTTTTGTTTTTATTATATTTAAGACTTCCATCGACAGAGCTCCGATAGCCTAATGGCTAGACCGTTGGGTTCCTAGCACGTGGTACTGGGTTCGAGTCACGGCCGGAAAGGAAATCTTAAATGCAAATATTTTTTTCTAATTTTATAATTCTTTTTTTTTATTTTTCCCTTTTGCGAAGTCAGTCAGTCAGTCTGACAGTCAATCAGTCAAGCACTCAGTTATTCAGTCTCAGTCAGTCAGTCCAGTCAGTCAGTCACTCAGTCAGTCAGTTAGTCCTTCAGCCAGTCAGTCAAGCAGTCAGTCATTTAGTCTCAGTCAGTCAGTCATTCAGTCAGTCAGTCAGTCAGGCAGTCAGTCAGTCAGTCAGTCGGTCAGTCCTGTGCAGTCAGTTAGTCACTAAAGCAGTCAGTCAGTCTCAGTCAGTCAGTCAGTCAGTCAGTCCAGTCCAGTCTCAGACAGTCAGTCAGTCAGTCTCGGTCAGTCAGTCAGTCAGTCAGTCAGTCATTCAGTCAGTCAGTCAGTCAGTCAGTCGGTCAGCCTTATTCAGTCAGTCTGTCAGTCAGTCAGTCAGTCAGCCTTATTCAGTCAGTCTGTCAGTCATCCTTATTCAGTCAGTCTGTCAGTCAGTCAGTCGGTCTGTCCTGTCCAGTCAGTTAGTCAGTCAAGCAGTCAGTCAGGTAGTCAAGCAGTCAGTCAGTCAGTGTCAGTCAGTCATTTAGTCATTCAGTCAGTCAGTGAAATAGCCAGTCAGAGAGTCAAGCAGTCAGTCAGTCAGTCTCAGTCAGTCAGTTAGTCAGTCAGTCAGTCAGTCAGTCAGTCAGTCCAGTCTCAGTCAGTCAGGCAGATAGTCAGTCAGTCTCGGTCAGTCAGTGAGTCAGTCAGTCAGTATCAGTCAGTCAGTGAGTCAGTCTGTCAGTCAGGCAGTATCAGTCAGGCAGTAAGACTCCGCTCGACAGAACTCCGATAGCCTAATGGCTAGACCGCTGGTCTTCCAAGCGAGTGGCCTGGGTTCGAGTCCCAGCCGGAGCGAATATCTTCAATGTATATATTTCTTTTCTAATTTGAAAATTCTTTTTTTTTTCAATTTCTTTCCTTTGCAATTATTGATTATTTATGTAGGGAAGAAAATTCTGAGTCAGTTTAATTTTTCGACACGAAGATTTCAAAGTGTTTAAATAAACAATTACCAAGGTGCATTTTTTGTTTTTATTATATTTAAAACTCCTATCGACAGAGCTCCCATAGACTAATGGCTAGAGTGTTAGGCTTCCAAGCGAGTGGCCCTGGGTTCGAGTCCCAGCCTGAACGAAAATCTTCAATGTATACTTTTAGTTTCTAATTTGAAATTTCTTCTTCTTTTTTTTTTAATTTTTCTCTTTTGCCAATATTGATTATTTATGTAGGGGGAAAAATTCTGAGTCAGTTTAATTATTCGACCTGTAAATTTCAAAATGTTTGAATCAATAATTACCAAGGTGCATTTTTTGTTTTTATTATATTTAAGACTTCCATCGACAGAGCTCCGATAGCCTAATGGCTAGACCGTTGGGTTCCTAGCACGTGGTACTGGGTTCGAGTCACGGCCGGAAAGGAAATCTTAAATGCAAATATTTTTTTCTAATTTTATAATTCTTTTTTTTTATTTTTCCCTTTTGCGAAGTCAGTCAGTCAGTCTGACAGTCAATCAGTCAAGCACTCAGTTATTCAGTCTCAGTCAGTCAGTCCAGTCAGTCAGTCACTCAGTCAGTCAGTTAGTCCTTCAGCCAGTCAGTCAAGCAGTCAGTCATTTAGTCTCAGTCAGTCAGTCATTCAGTCAGTCAGTCAGTCAGGCAGTCAGTCAGTCAGTCAGTCGGTCAGTCCTGTGCAGTCAGTTAGTCACTAAAGCAGTCAGTCAGTCTCAGTCAGTCAGTCAGTCAGTCAGTCCAGTCCAGTCTCAGACAGTCAGTCAGTCAGTCTCGGTCAGTCAGTCAGTCAGTCAGTCAGTCATTCAGTCAGTCAGTCAGTCAGTCAGTCGGTCAGCCTTATTCAGTCAGTCTGTCAGTCAGTCAGTCAGTCAGCCTTATTCAGTCAGTCTGTCAGTCATCCTTATTCAGTCAGTCTGTCAGTCAGTCAGTCGGTCTGTCCTGTCCAGTCAGTTAGTCAGTCAAGCAGTCAGTCAGGTAGTCAAGCAGTCAGTCAGTCAGTGTCAGTCAGTCATTTAGTCATTCAGTCAGTCAGTGAAATAGCCAGTCAGAGAGTCAAGCAGTCAGTCAGTCAGTCTCAGTCAGTCAGTTAGTCAGTCAGTCAGTCAGTCAGTCAGTCAGTCCAGTCTCAGTCAGTCAGGCAGATAGTCAGTCAGTCTCGGTCAGTCAGTGAGTCAGTCAGTCAGTATCAGTCAGTCAGTGAGTCAGTCTGTCAGTCAGGCAGTATCAGTCAGGCAGTAAGACTCCGCTCGACAGAACTCCGATAGCCTAATGGCTAGACCGCTGGTCTTCCAAGCGAGTGGCCTGGGTTCGAGTCCCAGCCGGAGCGAATATCTTCAATGTATATATTTCTTTTCTAATTTGAAAATTCTTTTTTTTTTCAATTTCTTTCCTTTGCAATTATTGATTATTTATGTAGGGAAGAAAATTCTGAGTCAGTTTAATTTTTCGACACGAAGATTTCAAAGTGTTTAAATAAACAATTACCAAGGTGCATTTTTTGTTTTTATTATATTTAAAACTCCTATCGACAGAGCTCCCATAGACTAATGGCTAGAGTGTTAGGCTTCCAAGCGAGTGGCCCTGGGTTCGAGTCCCAGCCTGAACGAAAATCTTCAATGTATACTTTTAGTTTCTAATTTGAAATTTCTTCTTCTTTTTTTTTTAATTTTTCTCTTTTGCGAATATTGATTATTTATGTAGGGAGAAAAATTCTGAGTCAGTTTAATTATTCGACCTGTAAATTTCAAAATGTTTGAATCAATAATTACCAAGGTGCATTTTTTGTTTTTATCATATTTAAGACTTCCATCGAAAGAGCTCCGATAGCCTAATGGCTAGACCGTTGGGTTCCTAGCACGTGGTACTGGGTTCGAGTCACGGCCGGAAAGGAAATCTTAAATGCAAATATTTTTTTCTAATTTTATAATTCTTTTTTTTTTATTTTTCCCTTTTGCGAAGTCAGTCAGTCAGTCTGACAGTCAATCAGTCAAGCACTCAGTCATTCAGTCTCAGTCAGTCAGTCCAGTCAGTCAGTCACTCAGTCAGTCAGTTAGTCCTTCAGCCAGTCAGTCAAGCTGTCAGTCATTTAGTCTCAGTCAGTCAGTCATTCAGTCAGTCAGTCAGTCAGGCAGTCAGTCAGTCAGTCAGTCGGTCAGTCCTGTGCAGTCAGTTAGTCACTAAAGCAGTCAGTCAGTCTCAGTCAGTCAGTCAGTCAGTCAGTCCAGTCCAGTCTCAGTCAGTCAGTCAGTCAGTCTCGGTCAGTCAGTCAGTCAGTCAGTCATTCAGTCAGTCAGTCAGTCAGTCAGTCGGTCAGCCTTATTCAGTCAGTCTGTCAGTCAGTCAGTCAGTCAGCCTTATTCAGTCAGTCTGTCAGTCATCCTTATTCAGTCAGTCTGTCAGTCAGTCGGTCTGTCCTGTCCAGTCAGTTAGTCAGTCAAGCAGTCAGTCAGGTAGTCAAGCAGTCAGTCAGTCAGTGTCAGTCAGTCATTTAGTCATTCAGTCAGTCAGTGAAATAGCCAGTCAGAGAGTCAAGCAGTCAGTCAGTCAGTCTCAGTCAGTCAGTTAGTCAGTCAGTCAGTCAGTCAGTCAGTCAGTCCAGTCTCAGTCAGTCAGGCAGTTAGTCAGTCAGTCTCGGTCAGTCAGTGAGTCAGTCAGTCAGTCAGGCAGTATCAGTCAGGCAGTAAGACTCCGCTCGACAGAACTCCGATAGCCTAATGGCTAGACCGCTGGTCTTCCAAGCGAGTGGCCTGGGTTCGAGTCCCAGCCGGAGCGCATATCTTCAATGTATATATTTCTTTTCTAATTTGAAAATTCTTTTTTTTTCAATTTCTTTCCTTTGCAATTATTGATTATTTATGTACGGAAGAAAATTCTGAGTCAGTTTAATCATTCGACCTTTAGATTTCAAAGATTTTAGATCAATAATTACTAAGGTGCATTTTTTGTTTTAATTATAATTAAGACACCGATCAACAGAGATCCGATAGTATATTGGCGAGAGCGTTGGGCTTCCATGAGTGTCGCCCTGGGTTCAAATCCCAGCCGGAAAGGAAATCTTAAATGCAAATATTTTTTTCTAATTTTATAATTCTTTTTTTTTTATTTTTCCCTTTTGCGAAGTCAGTCAGTCAGTCTGACAGTCAATCAGTCAAGCACTCAGTCATTCAGTCTCAGTCAGTCAGTCCAGTCAGTCAGTCACTCAGTCAGTCAGTTAGTCCTTCAGCCAGTCAGTCAAGCAGTCAGTCATTTAGTCTCAGTCAGTCAGTCATTCAGTCAGTCAGTCAGTCAGGCAGTCAGTCAGTCAGTCAGTCGGTCAGTCCTGTGCAGTCAGTTAGTCACTAAAGCAGTCAGTCAGTCTCAGTCAGTCAGTCAGTCAGTCAGTCCAGTCCAGTCTCAGTCAGTCAGTCAGTCAGTCTCGGTCAGTCAGTCAGTCAGTCATTCAGTCAGTCAGTCAGTCAGGCAGTCATTCAGTCGGTCAGCCTTATTCAGTCAGTCTGTCAGTCAGTCAGTCAGTCAGCCTTATTCAGTCAGTCTGTCAGTCATCCTTATTCAGTCAGTCTGTCAGTCAGTCAGTCGGTCAGTCCTGTCCAGTCAGTTAGTCAGTCAAGCAGTCAGTCGGGTAGTCAAGCAGTCAGTCAGTCAGTGTCAGTCAGTCATTTAGTCATTCAGTCAGTCAGTGAAATAGCCAGTCAGAGAGTCAAGCAGTCAGTCAGTCAGTCTCAGTCAGTCAGTTAGTCAGTCAGTCAGTCAGTCAGTCAGTCAGTCCAGTCTCAGTCAGTCAGGCAGTTAGTCAGTCAGTCTCGGTCAGTCAGTGAGTCAGTCAGTCAGTATCAGTCAGTCAATGAGTCAGTCTGTCAGTCAGGCAGTATCAGTCAGGCAGTAAGACTCCGCTCGACAGAACTCCGATAGCCTAATGGCTAGACCGCTGGTCTTCCAAGCGAGTGGCCTGGGTTCGAGTCCCAGCCGGAGCGAATATCTTTAATGTATACATTTCTTTTCTAATTTGAAAATTCTTTTTTTTTCAATTTCTTTCCTTTGCAATTATTGATTATTTATGTAGGGAAGAAAATTCTGAGTCAGTTTAATTTTTCGACACGAAGATTTCAAAGTGTTTAAATAAACAATTACCAAGGTGCATTTTTTGTTTTTATTATATTTAAAACTCCCACCGGCAGAGCTTCCATAGACTAATGGCTAGAGTGTTAGGCTTCCAAGCGAGTGGCCCTGGGTTCGAGTCCCAGCCTGAACGAAAATCTTCAATGTATACTTTTAGTTTCTAATTTGAAATTTCTTCTTCTTTTTTTTTTAATTTTTCTCTTTTGCGAATATTGATTATTTATGTAGGGAGAAAAATTCTGAGTCAGTTTAATTATTCGACCTGTAAATTTCAAAGTGTTTGAATCAATAATTACCAAGGTGCATTTTTTGTTTTTATTATATTTAAGACTTCCATCGACAGAGCTCCGATAGCCTAATGGCTAGACCGTTGGGTTCCTAGCTCGTGGTACTGGGTTCGAGTCCCGGCCGGAAAGGAAATCTTCCATGTATATATTTCTCTTCTAATTTGAAGATTCTTTTTTTTTTCAATTTCTTTCTTTTGCAAATATGGATTATTTATGTACGGAAGAAAATTCTGAGTCAGTTTAATCATTCGACCTTTAGATTTCAAAGATTTTAGATCAATAATTACTAAGGTGCATTTTTTGTTTTTATTATAATTAAGACACCGATCACCAGAGATCCGATAGTGTATTGGCGAGAGCGTTGGGCTTCCATGAGTGTCGCCCTGGGTTCAAATCCCAGCCGGAAAGGAAATCTTAAATGCAAATATTTTTTTCTAATTTTATAATTCTTTTTTTTTTATTTTTCCCTTTTGCGAAGTCAGTCAGTCAGTCTGACAGTCAATCAGTCAAGCACTCAGTCATTCAGTCTCAGTCAGTCAGTCCAGTCAGTCAGTCACTCAGTCAGTCAGTTAGTCCTTCAGCCAGTCAGTCAAGCAGTCAGTCATTTAGTCTCAGTCAGTCAGTCATTCAGTCAGTCAGTCAGTCAGGCAGTCAGTCAGTCAGTCAGTCGGTCAGTCCTGTGCAGTCAGTTAGTCACTAAAGCAGTCAGTCAGTCAGTCAGTCAGTCCAGTCCAGTCTCAGTCAGTCAGTCAGTCAGTCTCGGTCAGTCAGTCAGTCTGTCATTCAGTCAGTCAGTCAGTCAGGCAGTCAGTCAGTCGGTCAGCCTTATTCAGTCAGTCTGTCAGTCAGTCAGTCAGTCAGCCTTATTCAATCAGTCTGTCAGTCATCCTTATTCAGTCAGTCTGTCAGTCAGTCAGTCGGTCAGTCCTGTCCAGTCAGTTAGTCAGTCAAGCAGTCAGTCAGGTAGTCAAGCAGTCAGTCAGTCAGTGTCAGTCAGTCATTTAGTCATTCAGTCAGTCAGTGAAATAGCCAGTCAGAGAGTCAAGCAGTCAGTCAGTCAGTCTCAGTCAGTCAGTCAGTTAGTCAGTCAGTCAGTCAGTCAGTCAGTCAGTCCAGTCTCAGTCAGTCAGGCAGTTAGTCAGTCAGTCTCGGTCAGTCAGTGAGTCAGTCAGTCAGTATCAGTCAGTCAGTGAGTCAGTCTGTCAGTCAGGCAGTATCAGTCAGGCAGTAAGACTCCGCTCGACAGAACTCCGATAGCCTAATGGCTAGACCGCTGGTCTTCCAAGCGAGTGGCCTGGGTTCGAGACCCAGCCGGAGCGAATATCTTCAATGTATATATTTCTTTTCTAATTTGAAAATTCTTTTTTTTTTCAATTTCTTTCCTTTGCAATTATTGATTATTTATGTAGGGAAGAAAATTCTGAGTCAGTTTAATTTTTCGACACGAAGATTTCAAAGTGTTTAAATAAACAATTACCAAGGTGCATTTTTTTTTTATTATATTTAAAACTCCCACCGACAGAGCTCCCATAGACTAATGGCTAGAGTGTTAGGCTTCCAAGCGAGTGGCCCTGGGTTCGAGTCCCAGCCTGAACGAAAATCTTCAATGTATACTTTTAGTTTCTAATTTGAAATTTCGTCTTCTTTTTTTTTTAATTTTTCTCTTTTGCGAATATTGATTATTTATGTAGGGAGAAAAATTCTGAGTCAGTTTAATTATTCGACCTGTAAATTTCAAAGTGTTTGAATCAATAATTACCAAGGTGCATTTTTTGTTTTTATTATATTTAAGACTTCCATCGACAGAGCTCCGATAGCCTAATGGCTAGACCGTTGGGTTCCTAGCGCGTGGTACTGGGTTCGAGTCCCGGCCGGAAAGGAAATCTTAAATGCAAATATTTTTTTCTAATTTTATAATTCTTTTTTTTTAATTTTTCCCTTTTGCGAATTCAGTCAGTCAGTCTGACAGTCAATCAGTCAAGCACTCAGTCATTCAGTCTCAGTCAGTCAGTCCAGTCAGTCAGTCACTCAGTCAGTCAGTTAGTCCTTCAGCCAGTCAGTCAAGCAGTCAGTCATTTAGTCTCAGTCAGTCAGTCATTCAGTCAGTCAGTCAGTCAGGCAGTCAGTCAGTCAGTCAGTCGGTCAGTCCTGTGCAGTCAGTTAGTCACTAAAGCAGTCAGTCAGTCTCAGTCAGTCAGTCAGTCAGTCAGTCCAGTCCAGTCTCAGTCAGTCAGTCTCGGTCAGTCAGTCAGTCAGTCATTCAGTCAGTCAGTCAGTCAGGCAGTCAGTCAGTCGGTCAGCCTTATTCAGTCAGTCTGTCAGTCAGTCAGTCAGTCAGCCTTATTCAGTCAGTCTGTCAGTCATCCTTATTCAGTCAGTCTGTCAGTCAGTCAGTCGGTCAGTCCTGTCCAGTCAGTTAGTCAGTCAAGCAGTCAGTCAGGTAGTCAAGCAGTCAGTCAGTCAGTGTCAGTCAGTCATTTAGTCATTCAGTCAGTCAGTGAAATAGCCAGTCAGAGAGTCAAGCAGTCAGTCAGTCAGTCTCAGTCAGTCAGTTAGTCAGTCAGTCAGTCAGTCAGTCAGTCAGTCCAGTCTCAGTCAGTCAGGCAGTTAGTCAGTCAGTCTCGGTCAGTCAGTGAGTCAGTCAGTCAGTATCAGTCAGTCAGTGAGTCAGTCTGTCAGTCAGGCAGTATCAGTTAGGCAGTAAGACTCCGCTCGACAGAACTCCGATAGCCTAATGGCTAGACCGCTGGTCTTCCAAGCGAAAGGCCTGGGTTCGAGTCCCAGCCGGAGCGAATATCTTCAATGTGTATATTTCTTTTCTAATTTGAAAATTCTTTTTTTTTTTCAATTTCTTTCCTTTGCAATTATTGATTATTTATGTAGGGAAGAAAATTCTGAGTCAGTTTAATTTTTCGACACGAAGATTTCGAAGTGTTTAAATAAACAATTATCAAGGTGCATTTTTTGTTTTTATTATATTTAAAACTCCCACCGACAGAGCTCCCATAGACTAATGGCTAGAGTGTTAGGCTTCCAAGCGAGTGGCCCTGGGTTCGAGTCCCAGCCTGAACGAAAATCTTCAATGTATACTTTTAGTTTCTAATTTGAAATTTCTTCTTCTTTTTTTTTAATTTTTCTCTTTTGCGAATATTGATTATTTATGTAGGGAGAAAAATTCTGAGTCAGTTTAATTATTCGACCTGTAAATTTCAAAGTGTTTGAATCAATAATTACCAAGGTGCATTTTTTGTTTTTATTATATTTAAGACTTCCATCGACAGAGCTCCGATAGCCTAATGGCTAGACCGTTGGGTTCCAAGCGCGTGGTACTGGGTTCGAGTCCCGGCCGGAACGAAAATCTTCCATGTATATAATTCTCTTCAAATTTGAAGATTCTTTTTTTTTCAATTTCTTTCTTTTGCAAATATGGATTATTTATGTACGGATGAAAATTCTGAGTCAGTTTAATCATTCGACCTTTAGATTTCAAAGATTTTAGATCAATAATTACTAAGGTGCATTTTTTGTTTTTATTATAATTAAGACACCGATCAACAGAGATCCGATAGTATATTGGCGAGAGCGTTGGGCTTCCATGAGTGTCGCCCTGGGTTCAAATCCCAGCCGGAAAGGAAATCTTAAATGCAAATATTTTTTTCTAATTTTATAATTCTTTTTTTTTTATTTTTCCCTTTTGCGAAGTCAGTCAGTCAGTCTGACAGTCAATCAGTCAAGCACTCAGTCATTCAGTCTCAGTCAGTCAGTCCAGTCAGTCAGTCACTCAGTCAGTCAGTTAGTCCTTCAGCCAGTCAGTCAAGCAGTCAGTCATTTAGTCTCAGTCAGTCAGTCATTCAGTCAGTCAGTCAGTCAGGCAGTCAGTCAGTCAGTCAGTCGGTCAGTCCTGTGCAGTCAGTTAGTCACTAAAGCAGTCAGTCAGTCTCAGTCAGTCAGTCAGTCAGTCAGTCCAGTTCAGTCTCAGTCAGTCAGTCAGTCAGTCTCGGTCAGTCAGTCAGTCTCGGTCAGTCAGTCAGTCAGTCATTCAGTCAGTCAGTCAGTCAGGCAGTCAGTCAGTCGGTCAGCCTCATTCAGTCAGTCTGTCAGTCAGTCAGTCAGTCAGCCTTATTCAGTCAGTCTGTCAGTCATCCTTATTCAGTCAGTCTGTCAGTCAGTCAGTCGGTCAGTCCTGTCCAGTCAGTTAGTCAGTCAAGCAGTCAGTCAGGTAGTCAAGCAGTCAGTCAGTCAGTGTCAGTCAGTCATTTAGTCATTCAGTCAGTCAGTGAAATAGCCAGTCAGAGAGTCAAGCAGTCAGTCAGTCAGTCTCAGTCAGTCAGTTAGTCAGTCAGTCAGTCAGTCAGTCAGTCAGTCCAGTCTCAGTCAGTCAGGCAGTTAGTCAGTCAGTCTCGGTCAGTCAGTGAGTCAGTCAGTCAGTATCAGTCAGTCAGTGAGTCAGTCTGTCAGTCAGGCAGTATCAGTCAGGCAGTAAGACTCCGCTCGACAGAACTCCGATAGCCTAATGGCTAGACCGCTGGTCTTCCAAGCGAGTGGCCTGGGTTCGAGTCCCAGCCGGAGCGAATATCTTCAATGTATATATTTCTTTTCTAATTTGAAAATTCTTTTTTTTTTTCAATTTCTTTCCTTTGCAATTATTGATTATTTATGTAGGGAAGAAAATTCTGAGTCAGTTTAATTTTTCGACACGAAGATTTCAAAGTGTTTAAATAAACAATTACCAAGGTGCATTTTTTGTTTTTATTATATTTAAAACTCCCACCGACAGAGCTCCCATAGACTAATGGCTAGAGTGTTAGGCTTCCAAGCGAGTGGCCCTGGGTTCGAGTCCCAGCCTGAACGAAAATCTTTAATGTATACTTTTAGTTTCTAATTTGAAATTTCTTCTTCTTTTTTTTTAATTTTTCTCTTTTGCGAATATTGATTATTTATGTAGGGAGAAAAATTCTGAGTCAGTTTAATTATTCGACCTGTAAATTTCAAAGTGTTTGAATCAATAATTACCAAGGTGCATTTTTTGTTTTTATTATATTTAAGACTTCCATCGACAGAGCTCCGATAGCCTAATGGCTAGACCGTTGGGTTCCAAGCGCGTGGTACTGGGTTCGAGTCCCGGCCGGAACGAAAATCTTCCATGTATATATTTCTCTTCTAATTTGAAGATTCTTTTTTTTTCAATTTCTTTCTTTTGCAAATATGGATTATTTATGTACGGAAGAAAATTCTGAGTCAGTTTAATCATTCGACCTTTAGATTTCAAAGATTTTAGATCAATAATTACTAAGGTGCATTTTTTTTTTATTATAATTAAGACACCGATCAACAGAGATCCGATAGTATATTGGCGAGAGCGTTGGGCTTCCATGAGTGTCGCCCTGGGTTCAAATCTCAGCCGGAAAGGAAATCTTAAATGCAAATATTTTTTTCTAATTTTATAATTCTTTTTTTTTTATTTTTCCCTTTTGCGAAGTCAGTCAGTCAGTCTGACAGTCAATCAGTCAAGCACTCAGTCATTCAGTCTCAGTCAGTCAGTCCAGTCAGTCAGTCACTCAGTCAGTCAGTTAGTCCTTCAGCCAGTCAGTCAAGCAGTCAGTCATTTAGTCTCAGTCAGTCAGTCATTCAGTCAGTCAGTCAGTCAGGCAGTCAGTCAGTCAGTCAGTCGGTCAGTCCTGTGCAGTCAGTTAGTCACTAAAGCAGTCAGTCAGTCTCAGTCAGTCAGTCAGTCAGTCAGTCCAGTTCAGTCTCAGTCAGTCAGTCAGTCAGTCTCGGTCAGTCAGTCAGTCTCGGTCAGTCAGTCAGTCAGTCATTCAGTCAGTCAGTCAGTCAGGCAGTCAGTCAGTCGGTCAGCCTCATTCAGTCAGTCTGTCAGTCAGTCAGTCAGTCAGCCTTATTCAGTCAGTCTGTCAGTCATCCTTATTCAGTCAGTCTGTCAGTCAGTCAGTCGGTCAGTCCTGTCCAGTCAGTTAGTCAGTCAAGCAGTCAGTCAGGTAGTCAAGCAGTCAGTCAGTCAGTGTCAGTCAGTCATTTAGTCATTCAGTCAGTCAGTGAAATAGCCAGTCAGAGAGTCAAGCAGTCAGTCAGTCAGTCTCAGTCAGTCAGTTAGTCAGTCAGTCAGTCAGTCAGTCAGTCAGTCCAGTCTCAGTCAGTCAGGCAGTTAGTCAGTCAGTCTCGGTCAGTCAGTGAGTCAGTCAGTCAGTATCAGTCAGTCAGTGAGTCAGTCTGTCAGTCAGGCAGTATCAGTCAGGCAGTAAGACTCCGCGCGACAGAACTCCGATAGCCTAATGGCTAGACCGCTGGTCTTCCAAGCGAGTGGCCTGGGTTCGAGTCCCAGCCGGAGCGAATATCTTCAATGTATATATTTCTTTTCTAATTTGAAAATTCTTTTTTTTTTCAATTTCTTTCCTTTGCAATTATTGATTATTTATGTAGGGAAGAAAATTCTGAGTCAGTTTAATTTTTCGACACGAAGATTTCAAAGTGTTTAAATAAACAATTACCAAGGTGCATTTTTTGTTTTTATTATATTTAAAACTCCCACCGACAGAGCTCCCATAGACTAATGGCTAGAGTGTTAGGCTTCCAAGCGAGTGGCCCTGGGTTCGAGTCCCAGCCTGAACGAAAATCTTTAATGTATACTTTTAGTTTCTAATTTGAAATTTCTTCTTCTTTTTTTTTAATTTTTCTCTTTTGCGAATATTGATTATTTATGTAGGGAGAAAAATTCTGAGTCAGTTTAATTATTCGACCTGTAAATTTCAAAGTGTTTGAATCAATAATTACCAAGGTGCATTTTTTGTTTTTATTATATTTAAGACTTCCATCGACAGAGCTCCGATAGCCTAATGGCTAGACCGTTGGGTTTCAAGCGCGTGGTACTGGGTTCGAGTCCCGGCCGGAACGAAAATCTTCCATGTATATATTTCTCTTCTAATTTGAAGATTCTTTTTTTTTTCAATTTCTTTCTTTTGCAAATATGGATTATTTATGTACGGAAGAAAATTCTGAGTCAGTTTAATCATTCGACCTTTAGATTTCAAAGATTTTAGATCAATAATTACTAAGGTGCATTTTTTGTTTTTATTATAATTAAGACACCGATCAACAGAGATCCGATAGTATATTGGCGTGAGCGTTGGGCTTCCATGAGTGTCGCCCTGGGTTCAAATCCCAGCCGGAAAGGAAATCTTAAATGCAAATATTTTTTTCTAATTTTATAATTCTTTTTTTTTTATTTTTCCCTTTTGCGAAGTCAGTCAGTCAGTCTGACAGTCAATCAGTCAAGCACTCAGTCATTCAGTCTCAGTCAGTCAGTCCAGTCAGTCAGTCACTCAGTCAGTCAGTTAGTCCTTCAGCCAGTCAGTCAAGCAGTCAGTCATTTAGTCTCAGTCAGTCAGTCATTCAGTCAGTCAGTCAGTCAGGCAGTCAGTCAGTCAGTCAGTCGGTCAGTCCTGTGCAGTCAGTTAGTCACTAAAGCAGTCAGTCAGTCTCAGTCAGTCAGTCAGTCAGTCCTGTCCAGTCTCAGTCAGTCAGTCAGTCAGTCTCGGTCAGTCAGTGAGTCAGTCAGTCAGTATCAGTCAGTCAGTGAGTCAGTCTGTCAGTCAGGCAGTATCAGTCAGGCAGTAAGACTCCGCTCGACAGAACTCCGATAGCCTAATGGCTAGACCGCTGGTCTTCCAAGCGAGTGGCCTGGGTTCGAGTCCCAGCCGGAGCGAATATCTTCAATGTATATATTTCTTTTCTAATTTGAAAATTCTTTTTTTTTTCAATTTCTTTCCTTTGCAATTATTGATTATTTATGTAGGGAAGAAAATTCTGAGTCAGTTTAATTTTTCGACACGAAGATTTCAAAGTGTTTAAATAAACAATTACCAAGGTGCATTTTTTGTTTTTATTATATTTAAAACTCCTATCGACAGAGCTCCCATAGACTAATGGCTAGAGTGTTAGGCTTCCAAGCGAGTGGCCCTGGGTTCGAGTCCCAGCCTGAACGAAAATCTTCAATGTATACTTTTAGTTTCTAATTTGAAATTTCTTCTTCTTTTTTTTTTTAATTTTTCTCTTTTGCCAATATTGATTATTTATGTAGGGGGAAAAATTCTGAGTCAGTTTAATTATTCGACCTATAAATTTCAAAATGTTTGAATCAATAATTACCAAGGTGCATTTTTTGTTTTTATTATATTTAAGACTTCCATCGACAGAGCTCCGATAGCCTAATGGCTAGACCGTTGGGTTCCTAGCACGTGGTACTGGGTTCGAGTCACGGCCGGAAAGGAAATCTTAAATGCAAATATTTTTTTCTAATTTTATAATTCTTTTTTTTTTATTTTTCCCTTTTGCGAAGTCAGTCAGTCAGTCTGACAGTCAATCAGTCAAGCACTCAGTTATTCAGTCTCAGTCAGTCAGTCCAGTCAGTCAGTCACTCAGTCAGTCAGTTAGTCCTTCAGCCAGTCAGTCAAGCAGTCAGTCATTTAGTCTCAGTCAGTCAGTCATTCAGTCAGTCAGTCAGTCAGGCAGTCAGTCAGTCAGTCGGTCAGTCCTGTGCAGTCAGTTAGTCACTAAAGCAGTCAGTCAGTCTCAGTCAGTCAGTCAGTCAGTCAGTCCAGTCCAGTCTCAGTCAGTCAGTCAGTCAGTCTCGGTCAGTCAGTCAGTCAGTCAGTCAGTCAATCATTCAGTCAGTCAGTCAGTCAGTCAGTCGGTCAGCCTTATTCAGTCAGTCTGTCAGTCAGTCAGTCAGTCAGCCTTATTCAGTCAGTCTGTCAGTCATCCTTATTCAGTCAGTCTGTCAGTCAGTCAGTCGGTCTGTCCTGTCCAGTCAGTTAGTCAGTCAAGCAGTCAGTCAGGTAGTCAAGCAGTCAGTCAGTCAGTGTCAGTCAGTCATTTAGTCATTCAGTCAGTCAGTGAAATAGCCAGTCAGAGAGTCAAGCAGTCAGTCAGTCAGTCTCAGTCAGTCAGTTAGTCAGTCAGTCAGTCAGTCAGTCCAGTCTCAGTCAGTCAGGCAGTTAGTCAGTCAGTCTCGGTCAGTCAGTGAGTCAGTCAGTCAGTATCAGTCAGTCAGTGAGTCAGTCTGTCAGTCAGGCAGTATCAGTCAGGCAGTAAGACTCCGCTCGACAAAACTCCGATAGCCTAATGGCTAGACCGCTGGTCTTCCAAGCGAGTGGCCTGGGTTCGAGTCCCAGCCGGAGCGAATATCTTCAATGTATATATTTCTTTTCTAATTTGAAAATTCTTTTTTTTTCAATTTCTTTCCTTTGCAATTATTGATTATTTATGTAGGGAAGAAAATTCTGAGTCAGTTTAATTTTTCGACACGAAGATTTCAAAGTGTTTAAATAAACAATTACCAAGGTGCATTTTTTGTTTTTATTATATTTAAAACTCCTATCGACAGAGCTCCCATAGACTAATGGCTAGAGTGTTAGGCTTCCAAGCGAGTGGCCCTGGGTTCGAGTCCCAGCCTGAACGAAAATCTTCAATGTATACTTTTAGTTTCTAATTTGAAATTTCTTCTTCTTTTTTTTTTAATTTTTCTCTTTTGCGAATATTGATTATTTATGTAGGGAGAAAAATTCTGAGTCAGTTTAATTATTCGACCTGTAAATTTCAAAATGTTTGAATCAATAATTACCAAGGTGCATTTTTTGTTTTTATTATATTTAAGACTTCCATCGACAGAGCTCCGATAGCCTAATGGCTAGACCGTTGGGTTCCTAGCACGTGGTACTGGGTTCTAGTCACGGCCGGAAAGGAAATCTTAAATGCAAATATTTTTTTCTAATTTTATAATTCTTTTTTTTTTATTTTTCCCTTTTGCGAAGTCAGTCAGTCAGTCTGACAGTCAATCAGTCAAGCACTCAGTCATTCAGTCTCAGTCAGTCAGTCCAGTCAGTCAGTCACTCAGTCAGTCAGTTAGTCCTTCAGCCAGTCAGTCAAGCAGTCAGTCATTTAGTCTCAGTCAGTCAGTCATTCAGTCAGTCAGTCAGTCAGTCAGTCGGTCAGCCTTATTCAGTCAGTCTGTCAGTCAGTCAGTCAGTCAGCCTTATTCAGTCAGTCTGTCAGTCATCCTTATTCAGTCAGTCTGTCAGTCAGTCAGTCGGTCTGTCCTGTCCAGTCAGTTAGTCAGTCAAGCAGTCAGTCAGGTAGTCAAGCAGTCAGTCAGTCAGTGTCAGTCAGTCATTTAGTCATTCAGTCAGTCAGTGAAATAGCCAGTCAGAGAGTCAAGCAGTCAGTCAGTCAGTCTCAGTCAGTCAGTTAGTCAGTCAGTCAGTCAGTCAGTCAGTCAGTCCAGTCTCAGTCAGTCAGGCAGTTAGTCAGTCAGTCTCGGTCAGTCAGTGAGTCAGTCAGTCAGTATCAGTCAGTCAGTGAGTCAGTCTGTCAGTCAGGCAGTATCAGTCAGGCAGTAAGACTCCGCTCGACAGAACTCCGATAGCCTAATGGCTAGACCGCTGGTCTTCCAAGCGAGTGGCCTGGGTTCGAGTCCCAGCCGGAGCGCATATCTTCAATGTATATATTTCTTTTCTAATTTGAAAATTCTTTTTTTTTCAATTTCTTTCCTTTGCAATTATTGATTATTTATGTACGGAAGAAAATTCTGAGTCAGTTTAATCATTCGACCTTTAGATTTCAAAGATTTTAGATCAATAATTACTAAGGTGCATTTTTTGTTTTAATTATAATTAAGACACCGATCAACAGAGATCCGATAGTATATTGGCGAGAGCGTTGGGCTTCCATGAGTGTCGCCCTGGGTTCAATTCCCAGCCGGAAAGGAAATCTTAAATGCAAATATTTTTTTCTAATTTTATAATTCTTTTTTTTTTTTATTTTTCCCTTTTGCGAAGTCAGTCAGTCAGTCTGACAGTCAATCAGTCAAGCACTCAGTCATTCAGTCTCAGTCAGTCAGTCCAGTCAGTCAGTCACTCAGTCAGTCAGTTAGTCCTTCAGCCAGTCAGTCAAGCAGTCAGTCATTTAGTCTCAGTCAGTCAGTCATTCAGTCAGTCAGTCAGTCAGGCAGTCAGTCAGTCAGTCAGTCGGTCAGTCCTGTGCAGTCAGTTAGTCACTAAAGCAGTCAGTCAGTCTCAGTCAGTCAGTCAGTCAGTCAGTCCAGTCCAGTCTCAGTCAGTCAGTCAGTCAGTCTCGGTCAGTCAGTCAGTCAGTCATTCAGTCAGTCAGTCAGTCAGTCAGGCAGTCATTCAGTTGGTCAGCCTTATTCAGTCAGTCTGTCAGTCAGTCAGTCAGTCAGCCTTATTCAGTCAGTCTGTCAGTCATCCTTATTCAGTCAGTCTGTCAGTCAGTCAGTCGGTCAGTCCTGTCCAGTCAGTTAGTCAGTCAAGCAGTCAGTCGGGTAGTCAAGCAGTCAGTCAGTCAGTGTCAGTCAGTCATTTAGTCATAGAGTCAGTCAGTGAAATAGCCAGTCAGAGAGTCAAGCAGTCAGTCAGTCAGTCTCAGTCAGTCAGTTAGTCAGTCAGTCAGTCAGTCAGTCAGTCAGTCCAGTCTCAGTCAGTCAGGCAGTTAGTCAGTCAGTCTCGGTCAGTCAGTGAGTCAGTCAGTCAGTATCAGTCAGTCAATGAGTCAGTCTGTCAGTCAGGCAGTATCAGTCAGGCAGTAAGACTCCGCTCGACAGAACTCCGATAGCCTAATGGCTAGACCGCTGGTCTTCCAAGCGAGTGGCCTGGGTTCGAGTCCCAGCCGGAGCGAATATCTTCAATGTATACTTTTAGTTTCTAATTTGAAATTTCTTCTTCTTTTTTTTTTAATTTTTCTCTTTTGCGAATATTGATTATTTATGTAGGGAGAAAAATTCTGAGTCAGTTTAATTATTCGACCTGTAAATTTCAAAGTGTTTGAATCAATAATTACCAAGGTGCATTTTTTGTTTTTATTATATTTAAGACTTCCATCGACAGAGCTCCGATAGCCTAATGGCTAGACCGTTGGGTTCCTAGCGCGTGGTACTGGGTTCGAGTCCCGGCCGGAAAGGAAATCTTCCATGTATATATTTCTCTTCTAATTTGAAGATTCTTTTTTTTTCAATTTCTTTCTTTTGCAAATATGGATTATTTATGTACGGAAGAAAATTCTGAGTCAGTTTAATCATTCGACCTTTAGATTTCAAAGATTTTAGATCAATAATTACTAAGGTGCATTTTTTGTTTTTATTATAATTAAGACACCGATCACCAGAGATCCGATAGTGTATTGGCGAGAGCGTTGGGCTTCCATGAGTGTCGCCCTGGGTTCAAATCCCAGCCGGAAAGGAAATCTTAAATGCAAATATTTTTTTCTAATTTTATAATTCTTTTTTTTTTATTTTTCCCTTTTGCGAAGTCAGTCAGTCAGTCTGACAGTCAATCAGTCAAGCACTCAGTCATTCAGTCTCAGTCAGTCAGTCCAGTCAGTCAGTCACTCAGTCAGTCAGTTAGTCCTTCAGCCAGTCAGTCAAGCAGTCAGTCATTTAGTCTCAGTCAGTCAGTCATTCAGTCAGTCAGTCAGTCAGGCAGTCAGTCAGTCAGTCAGTCGGTCAGTCCTGTGCAGTCAGTTAGTCACTAAAGCAGTCAGTCAGTCAGTCAGTCAGTCCAGTCCAGTCTCAGTCAGTCAGTCAGTCAGTCTCGGTCAGTCAGTCAGTCTGTCATTCAGTCAGTCAGGCAGTCAGTCAGTCGGTCAGCCTTATTCAGTCAGTCTGTCAGTCAGTCAGTCAGTCAGCCTTATTCAATCAGTCTGTCAGTCATCCTTATTCAGTCAGTCTGTCAGTCAGTCAGTCGGTCAGTCCTGTCCAGTCAGTTAGTCAGTCAAGCAGTCAGTCAGGTAGTCAAGCAGTCAGTCAGTCAGTGTCAGTCAGTCATTTAGTCATTCAGTCAGTCAGTGAAATAGCCAGTCAGAGAGTCAAGCAGTCAGTCAGTCAGTCTCAGTCAGTCAGTTAGTCAGTCAGTCAGTCAGTCAGTCAGTCAGTCCAGTCTCAGTCAGTCAGGCAGTTAGTCAGTCAGTCTCGGTCAGTCAGTGAGTCAGTCAGTCAGTATCAGTCAGTCAGTGAGTCAGTCTGTCAGTCAGGCAGTATCAGTCAGGCAGTAAGACTCCGCTCGACAGAACTCCGATAGCCTAATGGCTAGACCGCTGGTCTTCCAAGCGAGTGGCCTGGGTTCGAGACCCAGCCGGAGCGAATATCTTCAATGTATATATTTCTTTTCTAATTTGAAAATTCTTTTGTTTTTCAATTTCTTTCCTTTGCAATTATTGATTATTTATGTAGGGAAGAAAATTCTGAGTCAGTTTAATTTTTCGACACGAAGATTTCAAAGTGTTTAAATAAACAATTACCAAGGTGCATTTTTTTTTATTATATTTAAAACTCCCACCAGCAGAGCTCCCATAGACTAATGGCTAGAGTGTTAGGCTTCCAAGCGAGTGGCCCTGGGTTCGAGTCCCAGCCTGAACGAAAATCTTCAATGTATACTTTTAGTTTCTAATTTGAAATTTCTTCTTCGTTTTTTTTTAATTTTTCTCTTTTGCGAATATTGATTATTTATGTAGGGAGAAAAATTCTGAGTCAGTTTAATTATTCGACCTGTAAATTTCAAAGTGTTTGAATCAATAATTACCAAGGTGCATTTTTTGTTTTTATTATATTTAAGACTTCCATCGACAGAGCTCCGATAGCCTAATGGCAAGACCGTTGGGTTCCTATCGCGTATTACTGGGTTCGAGTCCCGGCCGGAAAGGAAATCTTAAATGCAAATATTTTTTTCTAATTTTATAATTCTTTTTTTTTTAATTTTTCCCTTTTGCGAAGTCAGTCAGTCAGTCTGACAGTCAATCAGTCAAGCACTCAGTCATTCAGTCTCAGTCAGTCAGTCCAGTCAGTCAGTCACTCAGTCAGTCAGTTAGTCCTTCAGCCAGTCAGTCAAGCAGTCAGTCATTTAGTCTCAGTCAGTCAGTCATTCAGTCAGTCAGTCAGTCATTCAGTCAGTCAGTCAGTCAGTCGGTCAGTCCTGTGCAGTCAGTTAGTCACTAAAGCAGTCAGTCAGTCTCAGTCAGTCAGTCAGTCAGTCAGTCCAGTCCAGTCTCAGTCAGTCAGTCTCGGTCAGTCAGTCAGTCAGTCATTCAGTCAGTCAGTCAGTCAGGCAGTCAGTCAGTCGGTCAGCCTTATTCAGTCAGTCTGTCAGTCAGTCAGTCAGTCAGCCTTATTCAGTCAGTCTGTCAGTCATCCTTATTCAGTCAGTCTGTCAGTCAGTCAGTCGGTCAGTCCTGTCCAGTCAGTTAGTCAGTCAAGCAGTCAGTCAGGTAGTCAAGCAGTCAGTCAGTCAGTGTCAGTCAGTCATTTAGTCATTCAGTCAGTCAGTGAAATAGCCAGTCAGAGAGTCAAGCAGTCAGTCAGTCAGTCTCAGTCAGTCAGTTAGTCAGTCAGTCAGTCAGTCAGTCAGTCAGTCCAGTCTCAGTCAGTCAGGCAGTTAGTCAGTCAGTCTCGGTCAGTCAGTGAGTCAGTCAGTCAGTATCAGTCAGTCAGTGAGTCAGTCTGTCAGTCAGGCAGTATCAGTCAGGCAGTAAGACTCCGCTCGACAGAACTCCGATAGCCTAATGGCTAGACCGCTGGTCTTCCAAGCGAGTGGCCTGGGTTCGAGTCCCAGCCGGAGCGAATATCTTCAATGTATATATTTCTTTTCTAATTTGAAAATTCTTTTTTTTTTCAATTTCTTTCCTTTGCAATTATTGATTCTTTATGTAGGGAAGAAAATTCTGAGTCAGTTTAATTTTTCGACACGAAGATTTCAAAGTGTTTAAATAAACAATTACCAAGGTGCATTTTTTGTTTTTATTATATTTAAAACTCCCACCGACAGAGCTCCCATAGACTAATGGCTAGAGTGTTAGGCTTCCAAGCGAGTGGCCCTGGGTTCGAGTCCCAGCCTGAACGAAAATCTTCAATGTATACTTTTAGTTTCTAATTTGAAATTTCTTCTTCTTTTTTTTTTAATTTTTCTCTTTTGCGAATATTGATTATTTATGTAGGGAGAAAAATTCTGAGTCAGTTTAATTATTCGACCTATAAATTTCAAAGTGTTTGAATCAATAATTATCAAGGTGCATTTTTTGTTTTTATTATATTTAAGACTTCCATCGACAGAGCTCCGATAGCCTAATGGCTAGACCGTTGGGTTCCTAGCGCGTGGTACTGGGTTCGAGTCCCGGCCGGAAAGGAAATCTTAAATGCAAATATTTTTTTCTAATTTTATAATTCTTTTTTTTTTTATTTTTCCCTTTTGCGAAGTCAGTCAGTCAGTCTGACAGTCAATCAGTCAAGCACTCAGTCATTCAGTCTCAGTCAGTCAGTCCAGTCAGTCAGTCACTCAGTCAGTCAGTTAGTCCTTCAGCCAGTCAGTCAAGCAGTCAGTCATTTAGTCTCAGTCAGTCAGTCATTCAGTCAGTCAGTCAGGCAGTCAGTCAGTCCTGTGCAGTCAGTTAGTCACTAAAGCAGTCAGTCAGTCTCAGTCAGTCAGTCAGTCAGTCTCAGTCAGTCAGTCAGTCAGTCAGTCCAGTCCAGTCTCAGTCAGTCAGTCAGTCAGTCTCGGTCAGTCAGTCAGTCAGTCATTCAGTCAGTCAGTCAGTCAGGCAGTCAGTCAGTCGGTCAGCCTTATTCAGTCAGTCTGTCAGTCAGTCAGTCAGTCAGCCTTATTCAGTCAGTCTGTCAGTCAGTCAGTCGGTCAGTCCTGTCCAGTCAGTTAGTCAGTCAAGCAGTCAGTCAGGTAGTCAAGCAGTCAGTCAGTCAGTGTCAGTCAGTCATTTAGTCATTCAGTCAGTCAGTGAAATAGCCAGTCAGAGAGTCAAGCAGTCAGTCAGTCAGTCTCAGTCAGTCAGTTAGTCAGTCAGTCAGTCAGTCAGTCAGTCAGTCCAGTCTCAGTCAGTCAGGCAGTTAGTCAGTCAGTCTCGGTCAGTCAGTGAGTCAGTTAGTCAGTATCAGTCAGTCAGTGAGTCAGTCTGTCAGTCAGGCAGTATCAGTCAGGCAGTAAGACTCCGCTCGACAGAACTCCGATAGCCTAATGGCTAGACCAATGGTCTTCCAAGCGAGTGGCCTGGGTTCGAGTCCCAGCCGGAGCGAATATCTTCAATGTATATATTTCTTTTCTAATTTGAAAATTCTTTTTTTTTTTTTCAATTTCTTTCCTTTGCAATTATTGATTATTTATGTAGGGAAGAAAATTCTGAGTCAGTTTAATTTTTCGACACGAAGATTTCAAAGTGTTTAAATAAACAATTACCAAGGTGCATTTTTTGTTTTTATTATATTTAAAACTCCCACCGACAGAGCTCCCATAGACTAATGGCTAGAGTGTTAGGCTTCCAAGCGAGTGGCCCTGGGTTCGAGTCCCAGCCTGAACGAAAATCTTCAATGTATACTTTTAGTTTCTAATTTGAAATTTCTTCTTCTTTTTTTTTAATTTTTCTCTTTTGCGAATATTGATTATTTATGTAGGGAGAAAAATTCTGAGTCAGTTTAATTATTCGACCTGTAAATTTCAAAGTGTTTGAATCAATAATTATCAAGGTGCATTTTTTGTTTTTATTATATTTAAGACTTCCATCGACAGAGCTCCGATAGCCTAATGGCTAGACCGTTGGGTTCCTAGCGCGTGGTACTGGGTTCGAGTCCCGGCCGGAAAGGAAATCTTAAATGCAAATATTTTTTTCTAATTTTATAATTCTTTTTTTTTTATTTTTCCCTTTTGCGAAGTCAGTCAGTCAGTCTGACAGTCAATCAGTCAAGCACTCAGTCATTCAGTCTCAGTCAGTCAGTCCAGTCAGTCAGTCACTCAGTCAGTCAGTTAGTCCTTCAGCCAGTCAGTCAAGCAGTCAGTCATTTAGTCTCAGTCAGTCAGTCATTCAGTCAGTCAGTCAGGCAGTCAGTCAGTCAGTCAGTCGGTCAGTCCTGTGCAGTCAGTTAGTCACTAAAGCAGTCAGTCAGTCTCAGTCAGTCAGTCAGTCAGTCAGTCCAGTCCAGTCTCAGTCAGTCAGTCAGTCAGTCAGTCTCGGTCAGTCAGTCAGTCAGTCATTCAGTCAGTCAGTCAGTCAGGCAGTCAGTCAGTCGGTCAGCCTTATTCAGTCAGTCTGTCAGTCAGTCAGTCAGTCAGCCTTATTCAGTCAGTCTGTCAGTCAGTCAGTCGGTCAGTCCTGTCCAGTCAGTTAGTCAGTCAAGCAGTCAGTCAGGTAGTCAAGCAGTCAGTCAGTCAGTGTCAGTCAGTCATTTAGTCATTCAGTCAGTCAGTGAAATAGCCAGTCAGAGAGTCAAGCAGTCAGTCAGTCAGTCTCAGTCAGTCAGTTAGTCAGTCAGTCAGTCAGTCAGTCAGTCAGTCCAGTCTCAGTCAGTCAGGCAGTTAGTCAGTCAGTCTCGGTCAGTCAGTGAGTCAGTTAGTCAGTATCAGTCAGTCAGTGAGTCAGTCTGTCAGTCAGGCAGTATCAGTCAGGCAGTAAGACTCCGCTCGACAGAACTCCGATAGCCTAATGGCTAGACCGCTGGTCTTCCAAGCGAGTGGCCTGGGTTCGAGTCCCAGCCGGAGCGAATATCTTCAATGTATATATTTCTTTTCTAATTTGAAAATTCTTTTTTTTTTCAATTTCTTTCCTTTGCAATTATTGATTATTTATGTAGGGAAGAAAATTCTGAGTCAGTTTAATTTTTCGACACAAAGATTTCAAAGTGTTTAAATAAACAATTACCAAGGTGCATTTTTTGTTTTTATTATATTTAAAACTCCCACCGACAGAGCTCCCATAGACTAATGGCTAGAGTTTTAGGCTTCCAAGCGAGTGGCCCTGGGTTCGAGTCCCAGCCTGAACGAAAATCTTCAATGTATACTTTTAGTTTCTAATTTGAAATTTCTTCTTCTTTTTTTTTAATTTTTCTCTTTTGCGAATATTGATTATTTATGTAGGGAGAAAAATTCTGAGTCAGTTTAATTATTCGACCTGTAAATTTCAAAGTGTTTGAATCAATAATTACCAAGGTGCATTTTTTGTTTTTATTATATTTAAGACTTCCATCGACAGAGCTCCGATAGCCTAATGGCTAGACCGTTGGGTTCCAAGCGCGTGGTACTGGGTTCGAGTCCCGGCCGGAAAGGAAATCTTAAATGCAAATATTTTTTTCTAATTTTATAATTCTTTTTTTTTTATTTTTCCCTTTTGCGAAGTCAGTCAGTCAGTCTGACAGTCAATCAGTCAAGCACTCAGTCATTCAGTCTCAGTCAGTCAGTCCAGTCAGTCAGTCACTCAGTCAGTCAGTTAGTCCTTCAGCCAGTCAGTCAAGCAGTCAGTCATTTAGTCGCCGTCATTCAGTCAGTCAGTCATTCAGTCAGTCAGGCAGTCAGTCAGTCAGTCAGTCGGTCAGTCCTGTGCAGTCAGTTAGTCACTAAAGCAGTCAGTCAGTCTCAGTCAGTCAGTCAGTCAGTCAGTCAGTCCAGTCCAGTCTCAGTCAGTCAGTCAGTCAGTCTCGGTCAGTCAGTCAGTCAGTCATTCAGTCAGTCAGTCAGTCAGGCACTCAGTCAGTCGGTCAGCCTTATTCAGTCAATCTGTCAGTCAGTCAGTCAGTCAGCCTTATTCAGTCAGTCTGTCAGTCATCCTTATTCAGTCAGTCTGTCAGTCAGTCAGTCCAGTCTCAGTCAGTCAGGCAGTTAGTCAGTCAGTCTCGGTCAGTCAGTGAGTCAGTCAGTCAGTATCAGTCAGTCAGTGAGTCAGTCTGTCAGTCAGGCAGTATCAGTCAGGCAGTAAGACTCCGCTCGACAGAACTCCGATACCCTAATGGCTAGACCGCTGGTCTTCCAAGCGAGTGGCCTGGGTTCGAGTCCCAGCCGGAGCGAATATCTTCAATGTATATATTTCTTTTCTAATTTGAAAATTCTTTTTTTTTTCAATTTCTTTCCTTTGCAATTATTGATTATTTATGTAGGGAAGAAAATTCTGAGTCAGTTTAATTATTCGACCTGTAAATTTCAAAGTGTTTGAATCAATAATTACCAAGGTGCATTTTTTGTTTTTATTATATTTAAGACTTCCATCGACAGAGCTCCGATAGCCTAATGGCTAGACCGTTGGGTTCCTAGCGCGTGGTACTGGGTTCGAGTCCCGGCCGGAAAGGAAATCTTAAATGCGAATATTTTTTTCTAATTTTATAATTCTTTTTTTTTTATTTTTCCCTTTTGCGAAGTCAGTCAGTCAGTCTGACAGTCAATCAGTCAAGCACTCAGTCATTCAGTCTCAGTCAGTCAGTCCAGTCAGTCAGTCACTCAGTCAGTCAGTTAGTCCTTCAGCCAGTCAGTCAAGCAGTCAGTCATTTAGTCTCAGTCAGTCAGTCATTCAGTCAGTCAGTCAGTCAGGCAGTCAGTCAGTCAGTCAGTCGGTCAGTCCTGTGCAGTCAGTTAGTCACTAAAGCAGTCAGTCAGTCTCAGTCAGTCAGTCAGTCAGTCAGTCCAGTCCAGTCTCAGTCAGTCAGTCAGTCAGTCTCGGTCAGTCAGTCAGTCAGTCATTCAGTCAGTCAGTCAGTCAGGCAGTCAGTCAGTCGGTCAGCCTTATTCAGTCAGTCTGTCAGTCAGTCAGTCAGTCAGCCTTATTCAGTCAGTCTGTCAGTCAGTCAGTCGGTCAGTCCTGTCCAGTCAGTTAGTCAGTCAAGCAGTCAGTCAGGTAGTCAAGCAGTCAGTCAGTCAGTGTCAGTCAGTCATTTAGTCATTCAGTCAGTCAGTGAAATAGCCAGTCAGAGAGTCAAGCAGTCAGTCAGTCAGTCTCAGTCAGTCAGTTAAACAGTCAGTCAGTCAGTCAGTCAGTCAGTCCAGTCTCAGTCAGTCAGGCAGTTAGTCAGTCAGTCTCGGTCAGTCAGTGAGTCAGTCAGTCAGTATCAGTCAGTCAGTGAGTCAGTCTGTCAGTCAGGCAGTAAGACTCCGCTCGACAGAACTCCGATAGCCTAATGGCTAGACCGCTGGTCTTCCAAGCGAGTGGCCTGGGTTCGAGTCCCAGCCGGAGCGAATATCTTCAATGTATATATTTCTTTTCTAATTTGAAAATTCTTTTTTTTTTCAATTTCTTTCCTTTGCAATTATTGATTATTTATGTAGGGAAGAAAATTCTGAGTCAGTTTAATTTTTCGACACGAAGATTTCAAAGTGTTTAAATAAACAATTACCAAGGTGCATTTTTTGTTTTTATTATATTTAAAACTCCCACCGACAGAGCTCCCATAGACTAATGGCTAGAGTGTTAGGCTTCCAAGCGAGTGGCCCTGGGTTCGAGTCCCAGCCTGAACGAAAATCTTCAATGTATACTTTTAGTTTCTAATTTGAAATTTCTTCTTCTTTTTTTTTTAATTTTTCTCTTTTGCGAATATTGATTATTTATGTAGAGAGAAAAATTCTGAGTCAGTTTAATTATTCGACCTGTAAATTTCAAAGTGTTTGAATCAATAATTACCAAGGTGCATTTTTTGTTTTTATTATATTTAAGACTTCCATCGACAGAGCTCCGATAGCCTAATGGCTAGACCGTTGGGTTCCTAGCGCGTGGTACTGGGTTCGAGTCCCGGCCGGAAAGGAAATCTTAAATGCAAATATTTTTTTCTAATTTTATAATTCTTTTTTTTTTATTTTTCCCTTTTGCGAAGTCAGTCAGTCAGTCTGACAGTCAATCAGTCAAGCACTCAGTCATTCAGTCTCAGTCAGTCAGTCCAGTCAGTCAGTCACTCAGTCAGTCAGTTAGTCCTTCAGCCAGTCAGTCAAGCAGTCAGTCATTTAGTCTCAGTCAGTCAGTCATTCAGTCAGTCAGTCAGGCAGTCAGTCAGTCAGTCAGTCGGTCAGTCCTGTGCAGTCAGTTAGTCACTAAAGCAGTCAGTCAGTCTCAGTCAGTCAGTCAGTCAGTCAGTCCAGTCCAGTCTCAGTCAGTCAGTCAGTCAGTCAGTCTCGGTCAGTCAGTCAGTCAGTCATTCAGTCAGTCAGTCAGTCAGGCAGTCAGTCAGTCGGTCAGCCTTATTCAGTCAGTCTGTCAGTCAGTCAGTCAGTCAGCCTTATTCAGTCAGTCTGTCAGTCAGTCAGTCGGTCAGTCCTGTCCAGTCAGTTAGTCAGTCAAGCAGTCAGTCAGGTAGTCAAGCAGTCAGTCAGTCAGTGTCAGTCAGTCATTTAGTCATTCAGTCAGTCAGTGAAATAGCCAGTCAGAGAGTCAAGCAGTCAGTCAGTCAGTCTCAGTCAGTCAGTTAGTCAGTCAGTCAGTTAGTCAGTCAGTCAGTCAGTCAGTCAGTCAGTCCAGTCTCAGTCAGTCAGGCAGTTAGTCAGTCAGTCTCGGTCAGTCAGTGAGTCAGTTAGTCAGTATCAGTCAGTCAGTGAGTCAGTCTGTCAGTCAGGCAGTATCAGTCAGGCAGTAAGACTCCGCTCGACAGAACTCCGATAGCCTAATGGCTAGACCGCTGGTCTTCCAAGCGAGTGGCCTGGGTTCGAGTCCCAGCCGGAGCGAATATCTTCAATGTATATATTTCTTTTCTAATTTGAAAATTCTTTTTTTTTTTCAATTTCTTTCCTTTGCAATTATTGATTATTTATGTAGGGAAGAAAATTCTGAGTCAGTTTAATTTTTCGACACAAAGATTTCAAAGTGTTTAAATAAACAATTACCAAGGTGCATTTTTTGTTTTTATTATATTTAAAACTCCCACCGACAGAGCTCCCATAGACTAATGGCTAGAGTTTTAGGCTTCCAAGCGAGTGGCCCTGGGTTCGAGTCCCAGCCTGAACGAAAATCTTCAATGTATACTTTTAGTTTCTAATTTGAAATTTCTTCTTCTTTTTTTTTAATTTTTCTCTTTTGCGAATATTGATTATTTATGTAGGGAGAAAAATTCTGAGTCAGTTTAATTATTCGACCTGTAAATTTCAAAGTGTTTGAATCAATAATTACCAAGGTGCATTTTTTGTTTTTATTATATTTAAGACTTCCATCGACAGAGCTCCAATA
Organism: Uloborus diversus; assembly: GCF_026930045.1. NCBI lineage: Eukaryota > Metazoa > Arthropoda > Arachnida > Araneae > Uloboridae > Uloborus > Uloborus diversus. Next base: position 202,869 of record NW_026558399.1, read on the forward strand.
GCCTAATGGCTAGACCGTTGGGTTCCAAGCGCGTGGTACTGGGTTCGAGTCCCGGCCGGAAAGGAAATCTTAAATGCAAATATTTTTTTCTAATTTTATAATTCTTTTTTTTTTATTTTTCCCTTTTGCGAAGTCAGTCAGTCAGTCTGACAGTCAATCAGTCAAGCACTCAGTCATTCAGTCTCAGTCAGTCAGTCCAGTCAGTCAGTCACTCAGTCAGTCAGTTAGTCCTTCAGCCAGTCAGTCAAGCAGTCAGTCATTTAGTCGCCGTCATTCAGTCAGTCAGTCATTCAGTCAGTCAGGCAGTCAGTCAGTCAGTCAGTCGGTCAGTCCTGTGCAGTCAGTTAGTCACTAAAGCAGTCAGTCAGTCTCAGTCAGTCAGTCAGTCAGTCAGTCAGTCCAGTCCAGTCTCAGTCAGTCAGTCAGTCAGTCTCGGTCAGTCAGTCAGTCAGTCATTCAGTCAGTCAGTCAGTCAGGCACTCAGTCAGTCGGTCAGCCTTATTCAGTCAATCTGTCAGTCAGTCAGTCAGTCAGCCTTATTCAGTCAGTCTGTCAGTCATCCTTATTCAGTCAGTCTGTCAGTCAGTCAGTCCAGTCTCAGTCAGTCAGGCAGTTAGTCAGTCAGTCTCGGTCAGTCAGTGAGTCAGTCAGTCAGTATCAGTCAGTCAGTGAGTCAGTCTGTCAGTCAGGCAGTATCAGTCAGGCAGTAAGACTCCGCTCGACAGAACTCCGATACCCTAATGGCTAGACCGCTGGTCTTCCAAGCGAGTGGCCTGGGTTCGAGTCCCAGCCGGAGCGAATATCTTCAATGTATATATTTCTTTTCTAATTTGAAAATTCTTTTTTTTTTCAATTTCTTTCCTTTGCAATTATTGATTATTTATGTAGGGAAGAAAATTCTGAGTCAGTTTAATTATTCGACCTGTAAATTTCAAAGTGTTTGAATCAATAATTACCAAGGTGCATTTTTTGTTTTTATTATATTTAAGACTTCCATCGACAGAGCTCCGATAGCCTAATGGCTAGACCGTTGGGTTCCTAGCGCGTGGTACTGGGTTCGAGTCCCGGCCGGAAAGGAAATCTTAAATGCGAATATTTTTTTCTAATTTTATAATTCTTTTTTTTTTATTTTTCCCTTTTGCGAAGTCAGTCAGTCAGTCTGACAGTCAATCAGTCAAGCACTCAGTCATTCAGTCTCAGTCAGTCAGTCCAGTCAGTCAGTCACTCAGTCAGTCAGTTAGTCCTTCAGCCAGTCAGTCAAGCAGTCAGTCATTTAGTCTCAGTCAGTCAGTCATTCAGTCAGTCAGTCAGTCAGGCAGTCAGTCAGTCAGTCAGTCGGTCAGTCCTGTGCAGTCAGTTAGTCACTAAAGCAGTCAGTCAGTCTCAGTCAGTCAGTCAGTCAGTCAGTCCAGTCCAGTCTCAGTCAGTCAGTCAGTCAGTCTCGGTCAGTCAGTCAGTCAGTCATTCAGTCAGTCAGTCAGTCAGGCAGTCAGTCAGTCGGTCAGCCTTATTCAGTCAGTCTGTCAGTCAGTCAGTCAGTCAGCCTTATTCAGTCAGTCTGTCAGTCAGTCAGTCGGTCAGTCCTGTCCAGTCAGTTAGTCAGTCAAGCAGTCAGTCAGGTAGTCAAGCAGTCAGTCAGTCAGTGTCAGTCAGTCATTTAGTCATTCAGTCAGTCAGTGAAAGAGCCAGTCAGAGAGTCAAGCAGTCAGTCAGTCAGTCTCAGTCAGTCAGTTAGTCAGTCAGTCAGTCAGTCAGTCAGTCAGTCCAGTCTCAGTCAGTCAGGCAGTTAGTCAGTCAGTCTCGGTCAGTCAGTGAGTCAGTCAGTCAGTATCAGTCAGTCAGTGAGTCAGTCTGTCAGTCAGGCAGTAAGACTCCGCTCGACAGAACTCCGATAGCCTAATGGCTAGACCGCTGGTCTTCCAAGCGAGTGGCCTGGGTTCGAGTCCCAGCCGGAGCGAATATCTTCAATGTATATATTTCTTTTCTAATTTGAAAATTCTTTTTTTTTTCAATTTCTTTCCTTTGCAATTATTGATTATTTATGTAGGGAAGAAAATTCTGAGTCAGTTTAATTTTTCGACACGAAGATTTCAAAGTGTTTAAATAAACAATTACCAAGGTGCATTTTTTGTTTTTATTATATTTAAAACTCCCACCGACAGAGCTCCCATAGACTAATGGCTAGAGTGTTAGGCTTCCAAGCGAGTGGCCCTGGGTTCGAGTCCCAGCCTGAACGAAAATCTTCAATGTATACTTTTAGTTTCTAATTTGAAATTTCTTCTTCTTTTTTTTTTAATTTTTCTCTTTTGCGAATATTGATTATTTATGTAGAGAGAAAAATTCTGAGTCAGTTTAATTATTCGACCTGTAAATTTCAAAGTGTTTGAATCAATAATTACCAAGGTGCATTTTTTGTTTTTATTATATTTAAGACTTCCATCGACAGAGCTCCGATAGCCTAATGGCTAGACCGTTGGGTTCCTAGCGCGTGGTACTGGGTTCGAGTCCCGGCCGGAAAGGAAATCTTAAATGCAAATATTTTTTTCTAATTTTATAATTCTTTTTTTTTTATTTTTCCCTTTTGTGAAGTCAGTCAGTCAGTCTGAGAGTCAATCAGTCAAGCACTCAGTCATTCAGTCTCAGTCAGTCAATCCAGTCAGTCAGTCACTCAGTCAGTCAGTTAGTCCTTCAGCCAGTCAGTCAAGCAGTCAGTCATTTAGTCTCAGTCAGTCAGTCATTCAGTCAGTCAGTCAGTCAGTCATTCAGTCAGTCAGTCAGTCAGGCAGTCAGTCAGTCAGTCAGTCGGTCAGTCCTGTGCAGTCAGTTAGTCACTAAAGCAGTCAGTCAGTCTCAGTCAGTCAGTCAGTCAGTCCAGTCCAGTCTCAGTCAGTCAGTCAGTCAGTCTCGGTCAGTCAGTCAGTCAGTCATTCAGTCAGTCAGTCAGTCAGGCAGACAGTCAGTCGGTCAGCCTTATTCAGTCAGTCTGTCAGTCAGTCAGTCAGTCAGCCTTATTCAGTCAGTCTGTCAGTCATCCTTATTCAGTCAGTCTGTCAGTCAGTCAGTCGGTCAGTCCTGTCCAGTCAGTTAGTCAGTCAAGCAGTCAGTCAGGTAGTCAAGCAGTCAGTCAGGTAGTCAAGCAGTCAGTCAGTCAGTGTCAGTCAGTCATTTAGTCATTCAGTCAGTCAGTGAAATAGCCAGTCAGAGAGTCAAGCAGTCAGTCAGTCAGTCTCAGTCAGTCAGTCAGTCAGTCAGTCAGTCAGTCCAGTCTCAGTCAGTCAGGCAGTTAGTCAGTCAGTCTCGGTCAGTCAGTGAGTCAGTCAGTCAGTATCAGTCAGTCAGTGAGTCAGTCTGTCAGTCAGGCAGTATCAGTCAGGCAGTAAGACTTCGCACGACAGAACTCCGATAGCCTAATGGCTAGACCGCTGGTCTTCCAAGCGAGTGGCCTGGGTTCGAGTCCCAGCCGGAGCGAATATCTTCAATGTATATATTTCTTTTCTAATTTGAAAATTCTTTTTTTTTTCAATTTCTTTCCTTTGCAATTATTGATTATTTATGTAGGGAAGAAAATTCTGAGTCAGTTTAATTTTTCGACACGAAGATTTCAAAGTGTTTAAATAAACAATTACCAAGGTGCATTTTTTGTTTTTATTATATTTAAAACTCCCACCGACAGAGCTCCCATAGACTAATGGCTAGAGTGTTAGGCTTCCAAGCGAGTGGCCCTGGGTTCGAGTCCCAGCCTGAACGAAAATCTTCAATGTATACTTTTAGTTTCTAATTTGAAATTTCTTCTTCTTTTTTTTTTAATTTTTCTCTTTTGCGAATATTGATTATTTATGTAGAGAGAAAAATTCTGAGTCAGTTTAATTATTCGACCTGTAAATTTCAAAGTGTTTGAATCAATAATTACCAAGGTGCATTTTTTGTTTTTATTATATTTAAGACTTCCATCGACAGAGCTCCGATAGCCTAATGGCTAGACCGTTGGGTTCCTAGCGCGTGGTACTGGGTTCGAGTCCCGGCCGGAAAGGAAATCTTAAATGCAAATATTTTTTTCTAATTTTATAATTCTTTTTTTTTTATTTTTCCCTTTTGTGAAGTCAGTCAGTCAGTCTGAGAGTCAATCAGTCAAGCACTCAGTCATTCAGTCTCAGTCAGTCAATCCAGTCAGTCAGTCACTCAGTCAGTCAGTTAGTCCTTCAGCCAGTCAGTCAAGCAGTCAGTCATTTAGTCTCAGTCAGTCAGTCATTCAGTCAGTCAGTCAGTCAGTCATTCAGTCAGTCAGTCAGTCAGGCAGTCAGTCAGTCAGTCAGTCGGTCAGTCCTGTGCAGTCAGTTAGTCACTAAAGCAGTCAGTCAGTCTCAGTCAGTCAGTCAGTCAGTCCAGTCCAGTCTCAGTCAGTCAGTCAGTCAGTCTCGGTCAGTCAGTCAGTCAGTCATTCAGTCAGTCAGTCAGTCAGGCAGACAGTCAGTCGGTCAGCCTTATTCAGTCAGTCTGTCAGTCAGTCAGTCAGTCAGCCTTATTCAGTCAGTCTGTCAGTCATCCTTATTCAGTCAGTCTGTCAGTCAGTCAGTCGGTCAGTCCTGTCCAGTCAGTTAGTCAGTCAAGCAGTCAGTCAGGTAGTCAAGCAGTCAGTCAGGTAGTCAAGCAGTCAGTCAGTCAGTGTCAGTCAGTCATTTAGTCATTCAGTCAGTCAGTGAAATAGCCAGTCAGAGAGTCAAGCAGTCAGTCAGTCAGTCTCAGTCAGTCAGTCAGTCAGTCAGTCAGTCAGTCCAGTCTCAGTCAGTCAGGCAGTTAGTCAGTCAGTCTCGGTCAGTCAGTGAGTCAGTCAGTCAGTATCAGTCAGTCAGTGAGTCAGTCTGTCAGTCAGGCAGTATCAGTCAGGCAGTAAGACTTCGCACGACAGAACTCCGATAGCCTAATGGCTAGACCGCTGGTCTTCCAAGCGAGTGGCCTGGGTTCGAGTCCCAGCCGGAGCGAATATCTTCAATGTATATATTTCTTTTCTAATTTGAAAATTCTTTTTTTTTTTCAATTTCTTTCCTTTGCAATTATTGATTATTTATGTAGGGAAGAAAATTCTGAGTCAGTTTAATTTTTCGACACGAAGATTTCAAAGTGTTTAAATAAACAATTACCAAGGTGCATTTTTTGTTTTTATTATATTTAAAACTCCCACCGACAGAGCTCCCATAGACTAATGGCTAGAGTGTTAGGCTTCCAAGCGAGTGGCCCTGGGTTCGAGTCCCAGCCTGAACGAAAATCTTCAATGTATACTTTTAGTTTCTAATTTGAAATTTCTTCTTCTTTTTTTTTTTAATTTTTCTCTTTTGCGAATATTGATTATTTATGTAGGGAGAAAAATTCTGAGTCAGTTTAATTATTCGACCTGTAAATTTCAAAGTGTTTGAATCAATAATTACCAAGGTGCATTTTTTGTTTTTATTATATTTAAGACTTCCATCGACAGAGCTCCGATAGCCTAATGGCTAGACCGCTGTGTTCCTAGCGCGTGGTACTGGGTTCGAGTCCCGGCCGGAAAGGAAATCTTAAATGCAAATATTTTTTTCTAATTTTATAATTCTTTTTTTTTATTTTTCCCTTTTGCGAAGTCAGTCAGTCAGTCTGACAGTCAATCAGTCAAGCACTCAGTCATTCAGTCTCAGTCAGTCAGTCCAGTCAGTCAGTCACTCAGTCAGTCAGTTAGTCCTTCAGCCAGTCAGTCAAGCAGTCAGTCATTTAGTCGCAGTCAGTCAGTCATTCAGTCAGTCAGTCAGTCAGTCAGTCAGGCAGTCAGTCAGTCAATCAGTCGGTCAGTCCTGTGCAGTCAGTTAGTCACTAAAGCAGTCAGTCAGTCTCAGTCAGTCAGTCAGTCAGTCAGTCAGTCCAGTCCAGTCTCAGTCAGTCAGTCAGTCAGTCTCGGTCAGTCAGTCAGTCAGTCATTCAGTCAGTCAGGCAGTCAGTCAGTCGGTCAGCCTTATTCAGTCAATCTTTCAGTCAGTCAGTCAGTCAGCCTTATTCAGTCAGTCTGTCAGTCATCCTATTCAGTCAGTCTGTCAGTCAGTCAGTCGGTCAGTCCTGTCCAGTCAGTTAGTCAGTCAAGCAGTCAGTCAGGTAGTCAAGCAGTCAGTCAGTCAGTGTCAGTCAGTCATTTAGTCATTCAGTCAGTCAGTGAAATAGCCAGTCAGAGAGTCAAGCAGTCAGTCAGTCAGTCTCAGTCAGTCAGTCAGTCAGTCAGTCAGTCAGTCCAGTCTCAGTCAGTCAGGCAGTTAGTCAGTCAGTCTCGGTCAGTCAGTGAGTCAGTCAGTCAGTATCAGTCAGTCAGTGAGTCAGTCTGTCAGTCAGGCAGTATCAGTCAGGCAGTAAGACTCCGCTCGACAGAACTCCGATAGCCTAATGGCTAGACCGCTGGTCTTCCAAGCGAGTGGCCTGGGTTCGAGTCCCAGCCGGAGCGAATATCTTCAATGTATATATTTCTTTTCTAATTTGAAAATTCTTTTTTTTTCAATTTCTTTCCTTTGCAATTATTGATTATTTATGTAGGGAAGAAAATTCTGAGTCAGTTTAATTTTTCGACACGAAGATTTCAAAGTGTTTAAATAAACAATTACCAAGGTGCATTTTTTGTTTTTATTATATTTAAAACTCCCACCGACAGAGCTCCCATAGACTAATGGCTAGAGTGTTAGGCTTCCAAGCGAGTGGCCCTGGGTTCGAGTCCCAGCCTGAACGAAAATCTTCAATGTATACTTTTAGTTTCTAATTTGAAATTTCTTCTTCTTTTTTTTTAATTTTTCTCTTTTGCGAATATTGATTATTTATGTAGGGAGAAAAATTCTGAGTCAGTTTAATTATTCGACCTGTAAATTTCAAAGTGTTTGAATCAATAATTACCAAGGTGCATTTTTTGTTTTTATTATATTTAAGACTTCCATCGACAGAGCTCCGATAGCCTAATGGCTAGACCGTTGGGTTCCAAACGCGTGGTACTGGGTTCGAGTCCCGGCCGGAACGAAAATCTTCCATGTATATATTTCTCTTCTAATTTGAAGATTCTTTTTTTTTTTCAATTTCTTTCTTTTGCAAATATGGATTATTTATGTACGGAAGAAAATTCTGAGTCAGTTTAATCATTCGACCTTTAGATTTCAAAGATTTTAGATCAATAATTACTAAGGTGCATTTTTTGTTTTTATTATAATTAAGACACCGATCAACAGAGATCCGATAGTATATTGGCGAGAGCGTTGGGCTTCCATGAGTGTCGCCCTGGGTTCAAATCCCAGCCGGAAAGGAAATCTTAAATGCAAATATTTTTTTCTAATTTTATAATTCTTTTTTTTTTATTTTTCCCTTTTGCGAAGTCAGTCAGTCAGTCTGACAGTCAATCAGTCAAGCACTCAATCATTCAGTCTCAGTCAGTCAGTCCAGTCAGTCAGTCACTCAGTCAGTCAGTTAGTCCTTCAGCCAGTCAGTCAAGCAGTCAGTCATTTAGTCTCAGTCAGTCAGTCATTCAGTCAGTCAGTCAGTCAGGCAGTCAGTCAGTCAGTCAGTCGGTCAGTCCTGTGCAGTCAGTTAGTCACTAAAGCAGTCAGTCAGTCTCAGTCAGTCAGTCAGTCCAGTCCAGTCTCAGTCAGTCAGTCAGTCAGTCTCGGTCAGTCAGTCAGTCAGTCATTCAGTCAGTCAGTCAGTCAGGCAGTCAGTCAGTCGGTCAGCCTTATTCAGTCAGTCTGTCAGTCAGTCAGTCAGTCAGCCTTATTCAGTCAGTCTGTCAGTCATCCTTATTCAGTCAGTCTGTCAGTCAGTCAGTCGGTCAGTCCTGTCCAGTCAGTTAGTCAGTCAAGCAGTCAGTCAGTCAGTGTCAGTCAGTCATTTAGTCATTCAGTCAGTCAGTGAAATAGCCAGTCAGAGAGTCAAGCAGTCAGTCAGTCAGTCTCAGTCAGTCAGTTAGTCAGTCAGTCAGTCCAGTCTCAGTCAGTCAGGCAGTTAGTCAGTCAGTCTCGGTCAGTCAGTGAGTCAGTCAGTCAGTATCAGTCAGTCAGTGAGTCAGTCTGTCAGTCAGGCAGTATCAGTCAGGCAGTAAGACTCCGCTCGACAGAACTCCGATAGCCTAATGGCTAGACCGCTGGTCTTCCAAGCGAGTGGCCTGGGTTCGAGTCCCAGCCGGAGCGAATATCTTCAATGTATATATTTCTTTTCTAATTTGAAAATTCTTTTTTTTTTCAATTTCTTTCCTTTGCAATTATTGATTATTTATGTAGGGAAGAAAATTCTGAGTCAGTTTAATTTTTCGACACGAAGATTTCAAAGTGTTTAAATAAACAATTACCAAGGTGCATTTTTTGTTTTTATTATATTTAAAACTCCCACCGACAGAGCTCCCATAGACTAATGGCTAGAGTGTTAGGCTTCCAAGCGAGTGGCCCTGGGTTCGAGTCCCAGCCTGAACGAATATCTTCAATGTATTCTTTTAGTTTCTAATTTGAAATTTCTTCTTCTTTTTTTTTTTAATTTTTCTCTTTTGCGAATATTGATTATTTATGTAGGGAGAAAAATTCTGAGTCAGTTTAATTATTCGACCTGTAAATTTCAAAGTGTTTGAATCAATAATTACCAAGGTGCATTTTTTGTTTTTATTATATTTAAGACTTCCATCGACAGAGCTCCGATAGCCTAATGGCTAGACCGTTTGTTAGAATTATTTATGTAAATTAGATCTGCACACGTGAACTAGTTTATATACTGTAACCGCGCCTAATGCGAATCTTGATCATTCATTGAATTACTGAAATTTGTGAGTTATATAGATAAGTTGTAGTAGTGCATGAAGCTACGATAAATGTTGTGTCAACTAATAAAGAATTAACTTGAATGCATTTGTGAATTACTCAATAGTTATCATGAAACTTGACTACTTGAAGTTATATTATATCATTTTTTGGCGCCCAACTAGTGCGGCCCGACTGCGAATGGAATAAATGCAGTTCAGAACAGTAGAAGTTGTAATTCGGAAGCAGGCGTATTGTTGAAAAACGCTGTCTTGAAGTATCGAATGAAGATTGAAATATCGCATTAAGTTGAATTTGACAACGGAATGAATAGATTTGTACATCATGGCAGTTTTCGTCCGTTTCGATAAAATTACACCTACAGAATTTTCTATCGTCTGGATAGTACTGGTGTGTGCGAGTTTTTCATAAAGGTAAGCGATTAAAAATGTCAGTAGAAGGTAATATAGTAAAGACAGCTGCTGAACTTAATAAATTTAAAGCGGCTAGAAAAACAATTCGGATTGCAGTAACTAAACTTGTAAATTGTATAGAATCAGGTCTGCAAAGTGAAACTTTTGATAGAAATGTAATTGAGGAAAATTTATATTTGCTTAATGCTAAAGAATCAGAGTTAAAAATTCTTAATGAGCAGATATTTAATTGTTTTGTCGGGGAAGAAGCTGAAATAGAAAAGGAATATAGTTCCGTGTTAGAGTATGAGGAAAAAATTAGTTTATGTCAATTTAGAACTAAAAAGAAATTTGATTCTATTTCAAATGCTGTACAAAATCAATCCACTGGTGACCACATTGTTTCATGCAAAAATGAGGTAAAAAATAACA